>NC_060152.1:32787874-32795070 GCF_021292245.1 Micropterus dolomieu | reverse complement strand
GCAAAATTTACTTTCATCAGAGAACATAACTTTGGACCACTCAGCAGCAGTCCAGTCCTTTTTGTCTTTAGCCCAGGCGAGACGCTTCTGACGCTGTGGCTTGTTCAAGAGTGGCTTGACACAAGGAATGCGACAGCTGAAACCCATGTCTTGCATACGTCTGTGCGTGGTGGTTCTTGAAGCACTGACTCCAGCTGCAGTCCACTCTTTGTGAATCTCCCCCACATTTTTGAATGGGTTGTTTCACAATCCTCTCCAGGGTGCGGTTATCTCTATTGCTTGTACACTTTTTTCTACCACATCTTTTCCTTCCCTTCGCCTCTCTATTAATGTGCTTGGACACAGAGCTCTGTGAACAGCCAGCCTCTTTAGCAATGACCTTTTGTGTCTTGCCCTCCTTGTGCAAGGTGTCAATGGTCGTCTTTTGGACAGCCGTCAAGTCAGCAGTCTTCCCCATGATTGTGTAGCCTACAGAACTAGACTGAGAGACCATTTAAAGGCCTTTGCAGGTGTTTTGACTTAATCAGCTGATTAGAGTGTGGCGCCAGGTCTCTTCAATATTGAACCTTTTCACAATATTCTAATTTTCTGAGATACAGATTTTGGGGTTTTCATTAGTTGTCAGTTATAATCATCAAAATTAAAAGGAATGAACACTTGAAATATATCAGTCTGTGTGGATTGAATGTATACATTATACAGGTTTCACTTTTTGAATGGAATTACTGAAATAAATCAACTTTTAAATGATATTCTAATTATATGACCAGCACCTGTACATGATCTTACCAAAACCACTGTGTTATCAGGGGTTTCCACCACGGCTTTAAGAGACAAAAGTCTGAAATGTACCAGTAAACCAATTTTAGTTGAAATGTTTACATAACAACTAGTAGTGGCAATGTTGCAACTGCCTGTAGTAACATCCATGTAGTGATGGAGACCTGCCAACAAGTACAAACAGAGGAGATGATGCCTTTTGAAGAGGCAGACAATTCAAAAGCAATTTATTGATATTCCCAAAGTTATGATCTTGAAATAAAATCCCAATTCCTCAATGTCGGAGACCGAGACAAGACCGAGTACAAATGCGGTCGAGTCCGAGACGAGACCAAGACCATCAAAAAATGGTCTTAAGACCGGTCTCAAGACCAAGACCGGTCTTAAGACCACTTTTACTACAACACTAACACAGGGTGAAAAGAGGAGCTGCAGCAATGTGCAGTATGACAAAAAATATGGTGTTTTTTGAAAATCACCTGTAAATCTGTTCTGGTACAACCCCTAAATAGGATTTTGAACCTGAAAATGAACACAATACCACCTCTTTAAGGAATTGACCAGAGCATGACAGAGTGAATGTGGGTACTGACAGCTGTAAACGATTTCAAATTTCAGAAATGGAGGCATTTATCAGATGCTTTAGAGGAATAGCAATGAAACAGTCTTGTTGAACCATTTTGACGCATTCAATCTTTAAATACAGACGTGTCAGCCACTTAACTGGGATGTAACTTTTGCAGATGCATCACTCCTCCAGTTAGACAAATGAATTTTACATACAGAGAAAGTCCACCATTTCCCAAATACTGTTTCTACCATGGTAGTGTCTGACCTGATTGATTAGTAGAAGCAGGCTCAAGAGACTGTCCGGCATGCTGAGGAGGGGAGGATGGTGAAGCAACTCTGTTGATCCTCCCCCTCTCTTCCAGAGATGGATAATGGTGATTATGGTCATCTGAATCTTCCACAACATGAATCTGTCTGTAGGCCTCATGAAGAGCCTCCATATCTGAGCCTCCACTCTGCACATACAACTGGCCTGTACAGAAAACAAATTTAGTATACTCTGTATAAAAACCAATGCAAGATAAAACAATAAAGGATCTTGTGGGGTCATTGCAACCAATCGTGAAATCCCCACCAGGTCTGATAAGAAACAACCAGAAGCTCAGTGGTTTATTGTGAGAAAACCCAAACAACAGAAACAGTAAATCATAGCTTACATTTTGATGAAGTCCCGAGTAAGACTGAAATCTCTATGGAATGATATCTGCTGTGTAAAAGATTTGGATAGTTTTACAAGAGGATGACTGAGGCATCTTTATTCAACGCTTTCTCCAATAAGCAGGATTACTACACTTTTTCCATTTCAAAATTCCATACTTCTCCAGGAATCATTTCATTTTCACATCTGCGCAGCCTTGTTTATTCACTGTGTCCATGGAAACGACGACGAAAAGCCGTAAAGGAATGATTTCCTTACACAGAAAGATGTCGTCAGATAAGTCTGTAGACGTCTTGGCAGCGCTGTTGGGCGTCAGCGAATCGCAAGCCATACATCTTGCTTTGCTTTTGACGACAATTCATGATTTCCAATTATAGATTACACAGTGTATTTCAGTTGTAATATACATTTATTTGCCAAAAACTGTTTAAATGGAGCACACACATTTTCACATTGTAGGGTTAGTAAGTTAATATTTTTTTTTATATTAATCATTATTGTTTTTTGTGTTACCATGTTGGAGGGAGGTCTGTCTTGGTGGAAGACATGCCTGGAGGACTGATATATCCTGTGGCCTGCCAATCAAGCCGTGCCATGTGCTGCCATGTTGGGGGTGGGGGGGGTTGGGTTTAGTTTGTTTTACTTTGTAGTAGTTGGCGTCCATTTTATTTCCCCCTTGTGTGTAAATTGGTTTGGCCATGCCACTATATATGTTCCCTTGTGTGTCATTCACTTAGGTCAGTTTGTTTTGTTGTTTGCTGTTCTGAGTATAGTTATACTTGTTGACCTCTTTTATAGGTCTGGATGTTAAATTCTTGGTTTCTGTTGTTAGGCATTATGGGTAAGTAAAAAGAACGTTTTCAACCAAAACTCCTGCTCTCCTCATTGCTTGACCGTTTGGTCCCTGACAGAGAGAAAGTGACTAACCTTTAATGTAGTAGAATTGTGACTGTGTAACAGTATTATCTAGGAAAATACAAGTATCGGATCGGGACTTGGTATCTGCAGACACTCAATATTAAATGACTCGGATCAGGATTAGCGGCAACAAATCTTGTTGGGGACATCCCTAACTAATTTCTAACAACAAATACATTTTGAGAGAAACAAAATGCAACCAATGGTTATGTTTTTACTAGAGGCAAACCAATATGGGATTTTTAAGTCCGATACCGATTTCGATATTTGAGGATTTTAAAATCCGACGATATATTGGCTGATATTGTTGGTTCCCCTTATTTTAAGAAACAAATGACATAAACAAAGATTATCCCAAAAAATGTTGTGTTGAGACCATACCAAGATACCATGACATAATGCAGTATAAAAAGAAACTTTCAACAAAAGTACAACAAAGTTTATTACAATTTTGAAAAATAAGAGTCAAATGCATAAAACTACAGATTTTTTTTTAAATATCTGATTTGTTATTGAGTACTACTACTAATGAACATTAAAGTAAATAGTGTATTGTGGGGGGCAGCAAAACAGAAACTACTCTACTACTCTAATAATAATACCATATACCAATATAATAAACAGGGCTCTCCTACATAGGTAAAAAAATGATGTATATATTTTTTGTCATGAAATGGTTATTACCTTACATACAGTGACTACTTTCTACTATGTAGCATATTCACATCTCGTTTATCCCTTTAACAGTACTGTTAATTCTATTCAAAGCTACGAGAAACCATTCCTCACCGCCATCTGGCTCTATAACCTGTCGTCTATGATACAGTGACACAGAGGAAACGATGCTGTTGAATTAATCTAATACTAAATGACGGTCTACAAGGAGGACCTGCAACTTTGAGATTTTACACTAACGTTTCACATTCAAAAGAAGAGGTAACGTTAGAGAACTTTGTTAGGCAGGAAGCCGTGTTAGATTCTTGTTCGGCTCACGTTTATTTACATGTCCTATCTGGTTTAATAATTTCTGACACACCGACTGTAAGTAGAGACAAGCAGCTCGCAGATCCATTTAGAATACGTTAAACACACATGTTTTCAGGAGAGGAGAAGTGATAAGGGCTGAGTTTATTATTATTTTAATAATTTTCAATTAATTGTCAATTGTAATTGACGTGACAAATGAACAACTCTTTGTGTGTGTGAGAGCTACCAGGAGCTCCTCGGTCAGCTGATGTTTTGTTCTGTGGTGCTGCAATGTTGTTAACATTTACAGAGGAGCTGCAGAGCACCCTCTGGTGGGCAAACTATGCAACACTCACGACATGAGGGAAGGATCCGACTCTCCGTTTCTCTTTTTAATAGTCATATATCGGCTGTTATAAACGCTGATGCAGATATATCTGCAAGTAGCTTATATCGGCCGATAATATCTGCAAAACGATCAATCGGTCGGGCTCTAGTTTTTATCAACAACATAAGTAAACAAATCTGTAATGTTCATACTGAATGTATCTGCAATTCGTTGACTGATGTTGTTTTCCTCCAACATCCACTCACAATAACTACATTATGCTGATTCCTTTTATGGTAATGTTTAAGCAACTCTAAGGACTTGGTTAGGGTGAGAGAAAGTGTGCTGTCTGGTATTTGATTTGTTGCACCTTTTATGCAACTGGATAGCACTCTCCTCTTCCTCACTTGACCCTATTTGTTTGTGTTACCTCTGTCCAGAGATCCTGCTGTGTCCTTTCTTTTTTCTTCTCCACTGGTGTCATCCAAGGAATCATAGAGAGACACTGAGATAAAAGTTAAGAAAGAGTGAGAGACATATATAAGTAAAGAACTAATAAGTGGAGGGTTTACTGATCCAGTGGGCAGACTGTTATTTTAATGTTATTTAAATGAAAACTGAATGAGATTACCAACACTTACACCTTGTAGGTAGTGAGGCCATTATTAGTATTATTAACATGGCATCCACTGTGGTGCTCTGTTATTTAATGGTATAGTCTGTGTACAGCTTGTTTGCCTCAGTCTTCTGAGATTTTATTCCTCCTGACACTCACTCATGACCTCAGTGAAATATCATTGCATTTTCTCTTACCTTTGGCTAGAATTGGAGACATTTTAGATTTCTGAAAAACAGATAATAGTATGAATTACTGAATCATGTAGCAAGATGTGATATGTCCGTATTAAAAAGAGAAAGCTAAAGTACAAAGCCTCAGTTATGCCACCACAATTTCTATTGACCCAGTTCGCTGAAACCAGCCAGCCAATATCACTTGTGGTGCAGACCAAAGATGTTCCTTCTCCACATGTTACTGCTTCACCAAAATTTACATGTCTGACAGAGAAAGTTTAATTTACAGTAATATGTGTTTTATTTCCAACAACTCACTCAACTTTGATGTGTGATTGACACACATTAGTTGAAAAAAACACCTGATAGCTAAATAATTATAGATCCCCCCTACAAACCTCCTCCACTGGGTCTTTTCCATTCTCCTCTTCCTCAAAATCCTCACTGTAGTGTGGAGAGCCTGTAAAGGCTGAGAGAGAAAAACCTGATTGATACACACAGAGGAAGAGAAAAAGAAAGCAAAGATATTTTTGACAAGGCATCATTACTGTTACCTGGCGACTCTCTGACAGTCTCAGTCACTTTGGCTTTCTTTTTATCATCATCCCTCTGCTCCACTGCTTCCTCAGCGTTCCTGGAGGGAGGATATCCATCCTCATTATATTATAGTCACAACCCTGGTATTCAAAGGCATAGCAGCAGCAAAGAGACTGCATCCGAGACCCCTTAGGCAAGCAAGGATCTGTTAGTGTGCAATTCCACAGTGTTCACCGTGTCATTATCGTGTTGCAACGTGTAACATCGGGCGCTCTCTGTCCACACCGAATCTGTTAAATATGCACTTCTGTTACAACATGAAAACAAACCACGTACCTGTCAGCTGGGAGATCAGACTGGAGACATAACCACTCAAACGATGGGTGAGTACTTGCTATATGCCTGAGTTTGTACTTTTTAAAACACATTTTATATTGTAATATTAGGTGTTTCTTTGCCTGGAAATGACATACAACATAGCCAACAGCAAGTAGATTGTTTTTAGCTCACTCACTCACATGACTCATGTCAATGATGTCGATGTAGTGCACTGTCACTGATCATTATCATTTTTCATATGTGTCATTGTCACCGACAGGAACATGTTTTTATATGTGTGAAGGTGCACTGTCACTGGTTTAATGTCTTTTGGTGCTCCCGACAGCGATTTAATAAAACAGGCTCGTCTATCCCTGTCTTAGCCTTGGCATTGGCCTTCATTTAGGTGTTAATTGTGCAGTGCATCTCACTGTTACTGGTCATTTTAAAGCTGCATGCTTTCACTTCTTTAATTCACTACTGACCTTACATTATGTTACTGTGATTGTTATGGGAAGGCCTGGTTTGACCATCCTGCATTGGGGCCCAGCACTGACAATATCGGTACCGATACCTTGACTTCCATAACAGTTCCTGAAAATTACATCACACATTACAGTAAAATTAGTAGTATAGGATAGGAATATATAAAAAAATATAAATAACTATAGAAAGGAACATTATTACATCATCCCAGTGGATGATGTGGTGAACGGCCTTGAGCAGATACTCGTTAGCTGTACTGGTTAGCGAACAAGCAGCACAAAGTTCACTCCTCTGTGCAGATAAGCAGCTGGTCTGTCTCTGGACATAATGTAATGTTTTTGTACTGCCTGCCTCTACGATGTGCAATGTTAGACATCCAATCACCGGCATGCTTATTGACAATGATGCTGATGACCACAGACCCTGGAATGCTGAGTTCACTTAACAACTGCCTTTGTGAAGTTAAAAAATGGATGTCAAATAATTTCCTCCAGCTGAACTCAGACAAAACAGAAATCCTGGTCATCGTGTCCCAGCAGATGGCAAATCAAATACTGCCATCTGCTGGTTCCCTAGTAAATCACATTAAGCCTGTGGCAAAGAACCTTGGTGTTTGGTTTGATAGTAATTTAAATTTCGAGCAGCACACCACAAAGCTTGTTCAATCATGTTTTTATCAACTTAGAAATATAGCAGAAATTCGATCTATGTTAACTTTTAAGGACACCGAGACCATTTTACACGCCTTCATCTCATCACGCCTGGATTATTGCAACAGCCTTTTCACCTGTTTAACCCAAAAATCTATTGATCGACTCCAGACTGTCCAGAACTCAGCTGCCA
>NC_060152.1:32772976-32787774 GCF_021292245.1 Micropterus dolomieu | reverse complement strand
CCAGAACAAAGAAATATGACCACATTACTCCTATTTTAGCTTCATTACACTGGCTCCCAGTATGTTTTAGAATTGACTTTAAAATTCTATTGATCACTTTTAAAGCTCTTCATGGCCTCTCGCCTTGTTATATTTCTGACCTTTTAGTCCCATACGCACCAGCACGTACCTTGAGATCCTCGGGCAGAGGTCTGTTGTCTGTTCCAGAGTCTCGACTGAAAACTAAAGGGGACAGAGCGTTTGCTGTCAGGGCCCCGAGGCTCTGGAACAGCCTGCCCGAGGAAATCAGGTCGGCTGAGTCGGTGAACTCTTTTAAGTCCCTTCTTAAAACATACTTTTATAGGAGAGCCTTTCCCGATCTTATTTGACTTTATTTTATCCCTTTTATTTTATTCTATTTTACTAATTTTATATTAATTTTTCATGCTCTTATCTTGTGTCTTGTATCTTATCTCTTTTTGTATTATTCTTTACACTTGTTAAAGCACTTTGTAACTTGTTTTTGAAAAGTGCTCTACAAATAAGGATTATTATTATTATTTATTATGACATTTGTTCCTAACTTCAGGTATCAAAACTTGGTACAGTACTTGGTAGAATTGAAGTTTGGTACCCAGCTTGTGCTTAGGCTAAAGTTGAATGTGCATGTGTTAAATATGTTGTGTTTTTGTCTACGGATTTTAAACAACAGGACTTGACGCTGGACCAGCTGATCTTGACTACCAGCTATGTACAGCATGCTCACCTCCACAACGCAGCTGTATTCTAACGTTAACAACAGCTTTGCTCGCTAATAACTTATTTGTTATTTGGTCTCAGTGATTGACAGCGTTGTGTTAAGAACATAGCTAGACAAAGGGGGGTCCGATTTGATCCGCCTCTGAGTCCGGACCGCAGCGGTCATGCCAGTGTTGTATTACACGTAAAAGTGTTTTTTTAACGCAGCTGGTTCCAGAAACCCGGATCGCTATGCTAAAGACCACATGGTTGCGGGATTATGCCGCAAACGTATGAATGAGTGAATGCGACGCAATGGCAGATCATTTTTCTGCTTTTATTGTGGGAACTCTGTATAAAAGCGGCCACTGTGTTTGTGAGAGAGAGGGAGCCAGTGAGAGGAGGGACTAAATTTCCAATAAATCCATCTATGGAAAACACTGCGTTATATCAGAGCACGGCCGTCTACATACCTGAGGTTAGTGCCGATGGTGGAACTTGTTGAGTCCAGGTCTCTGTTCAGGTTGGAGTAATCTATAGTTGATGAAGCACCTGCTTCTAGTTGGGCAAAGAACCTGGCTTTCTCCTCTTCTTCCTCCAGAGTGTCCAGGCCAATACCGGTCGTGTTCACCGCTGGTACCATCACTGAGTCTATGCACACGTATAAAGAGATCACAGGTGGAAAGTGTGGAAACTGTGACTGTGACACAGGACGTAAAAGTCCTAATAAAAGGGTCTGAAATGCTAAAGGCTGCTGTATACTTCAAACGACTTGCTATTTGGAATACCTAACAGCATAAAAAAGCTCTTATATTATGGTTGAACACACAATCAAAAAAGTCTATACTCAGGTCTAATGATCAGATCATTTTCAAGTGGTCATCTGATTCTTGTTTCCATATTCAATTCAGTATTTTCTCAGAAACCGTGGGAAAAAATGTCAACAACTTAGAATGCAGAAGACTTCACATCGTCATGTTGCAGTTAAGCTGTTCTGTGAATAAAGTAGCTTTTGTCCACTGAAGCCTACCCTTCAACATTCTGTATGAACAAAAATTTAAGGGCGACACACACAGCAGCATGTAACGTCAGTCAAAACAGTCTCCTCTGTTGTTTTCTATGTAAACCCACACACGTACGTAATCAGAGTTTGATGCACACCGGTGCATTAAAGAGGTGGTGTTATGCTCATTTTCAGGTTCAAAATCTTATTTTGGGGTTGTACCAGAACAGGTTTACACGGTTTAAATTTCAAGAAACACCATATTTTTGTGGGCGGCGGTAGGCAGTGGTTAGCACAAACCCCGTTGCCTCTGCCTTTTTGTGTGGAGTTTGCATGTTCTCCCTGTGTCCGCGTGGGTTCTCTCCGAGTGCTCCGGCTTCTTCCCACCATCCAAAGACATGCAGGCTAGGTTCAGTGGTGTCTCTAAAATTGTCCTTAAATGTGAATGTGACTGGTTGTCTATGTGAGGCCCTGCAAAGGACAGGCGACCTGTCCCGGGTGTACCCCGCCTATCGCCCGATGTCAGCTGGGATTGGCTCCAGCCCCCTCGCAACCCTATACGCAGGATAAGCGGTTGACGATGGATGGATGGACCATATTTGTGTCATACTGCACATTGCTGCAGCTCCTCTTTTCACCCTGTGTTGAATGCTTGGTTTTAGCTATGGAGTGATGTATCTGGTCTCTACATGATCTTTGTTGGGAGTTGCACATGCTCAGTTCCTTGTTAAGGACGACTAGCCAATCAGAAGCAGAGAAGGGCGGGTCAGTGAGAAGACGGTAAACATGGCTTTGGTTCAGCTGTAAATGCTCCCCTTACCAGCTTGGCAAGACTTCGGCTAGAGCAAGAGTTTCAGAGTAGTGACAATGGATGTATCTTTCGTCCATAAAGTTTTAACTGAGCTCTGTCTCTACATCACAGTAACAACTTTATGTCCACTGACTGCCTGACGTTCTGTAGGAAGGTTGGGGGACATTATGACGCATGTTGCAAAGCGACGCAGATAATTTAGGGAAGTAAAGGCTGGGCTACAATCGAGCTATCTTCAGGCAGCTCAGAGTAGTGTTTTCTGTGGGAGATGGGAACTCCCTTCGGGCTGGACTTTGGGCTTTTTCACTTTGCAAACGTGTTATATGCACAAAAAAAACCTCAATAAAGGAGAGGGAAAAAGCCAACAAGCATAATACCACCTCTTTAAGACATGCCATTTGTCCAAGACTCACCCTCTATCTCGGTATTTTCTCTGACGAGAGCAGCTGCTTCAGGCCCTTTTTCCTTCCAGCCAGCGCGTCCTGGATCCTCATCCTCCTCTCGAATTGACAGAGATTTCCTCAAAGACTTCCTGAAAGACTTTCCAGATCCCGCCAGTCCTGGACAAAAATGTCATAAAAAAGCACAAGTAAAGCTCGTGTTAGTTTTTTTCTTATTTTTTTATTTTTTTAATTTATTTTTTAAATTCAAAAATTCAAAAAAATAAAATAAAATAAAATAAAATATATAAAAAATATATATAAAAAATAATAATAATAATAAAAAATAAAATAAAATAAAAACTCGTGTTAGTTAATGCAGGTCACATCGTATACATTTACCTGAACAACCCAAGATTATGTTTCAACTGTTAATAGATAATCTATTAATTATATTTACCGAAATGTATTTTAGTGTACTTTTTAATCTTGTGCAAACTGCTATTTAACACTAAAGTCTGCCTGTTCTTCATATACACACAGCTCACATGCAGGTGGGTACTAATTGTGATTACGGTTGATAGCACCTAGATGAATGTGCTTCCTCTCCTCTCTGTACCCACTTCTCCCCATCTGTGAGTGTGAACATGACTTGCTTGACTCATGGTTTTTGTTTCCACTCTACACTTTTGTTTAAGTCTTTAATAAACTTCATGCTAAATGGTGAAAATGTAACAATTGACTTATTTATGTAGAGATAAGAAATGATACACTGTGCATTGCTATGTATGACCCCATACTGCCACATAGTGTCGTCGGCTGTTTCTGTAAGTGAACTTAATTATTATATTCATTATTGCTGTTTTGCCATTTACAGAGACAAAGAGAGAAAGAAGTATCTGGATATATCTGATCAGTAAGCAAACATACATGACTATTTGTCATGAGGTCTATGTGGTAGGCAAGAAAACCATAACTTTAACATACAAAATAAAAACTAAAAGCATGATCGAGACGATGACAACAATCTAAGAGAACTAGTGGTGCTAGTGTTTATCACTCTAATGCTGAGGGACTGATGCGGCACTACCAAAGGGTTTGAGTTGAAGTTACCATCTTCACCGTCCCCCTGGGAAGGACTACCAGTGCTGGCTGTTGGAGTATCATGAGAGTGCGACTCATCAGGGCTCCTCTCTCCTGACACACACTGGAGGTTTTCATGAGTGGGACTGCTCAGACTGTCAGAGCGCGAGTCATCAGATGGGGTTCTTTGTCTTTCCGCAGTTTGGGAAACCTTCAAAACTGTGCCTTTGAGGTTCTTGTCCAATTGAACCAGTTTATTCAGAACACTGCTGCGAGGTTTTGGGACCGGCTTATAAAGGGGCTCCGCACTGACAACTTCAGACAGCGAGAAGAAAAATAGGGTAAAAGATTTTGCATTAGCAACCGCAGGAATCACACAAAGAAAGTAGAAAAAAAGGGCTGAAGAGGTCAACCTTTTTATTGTGAGACGGGAGACTACACGTTTCCCAAAGAAACTAGCCTTCTGTAGACCGCCCCTCATCTCTGCTTGAAACTAGAGGCTCAAGGCTACATTAGCTGCTATTAGCATAACATCTAAATCTCCAAAGGAGTGAACAGACTGACCAACGTCCTGGGACAGCCATTAAGCTGGCTGAATACAAGAACACATATTTTCCTCTCTGTGTCAGCACCATGTAAGTAGGACCCCTTCCTCATACAAAGAAGCTGTTTGAGAAAATACACTTTCAGGCTCTTTAAATCTAAAGTATCATTAGACTACTTAACAAAGAGCACTAATTTCAGATTGGGATGTACATTTCACTACTGTACAAGTATATTACATATCAACCGCAGCTTGACTTTTACATATGCAATGAATGGTAATATATCCAGCCAAAAAAGAGGAATTCCTCCCTCCCCTCCAGCAAGCCAGTGACCTCTATTTGTTTTTTCACTACAGACTCTGTTATATTTGATTACTGCCAGCTGTTAATTGCTTTTATAAAATCCATTGCCCAAACCCTCTCTCAGTTCCTCCCTGGAGAGCAGAACCTAGACACAACTGCAGCCACGTTCTCCTTCTGAAAGCTGCCAGGCTAACGAACGCTAAAATGTCCGGTGTGATGGATGTTATATCGTGGAGAATATTACCTCTCCCTGTTCCGGCAACGCTGTGTTCGTCATCTTGCCACCAAGACACCGTTGGTTTCTGGGCTGACTTCTGACTGCTTTGAGCACCGGGCTGCTTGTCAGAGCTGCACAAATCCACCGAGTCATCTGAAACAGACTGGCAGAGAATCAGGTTTAAGTCAGAGAGATGCCTTCAGGATAAGACTGTGTATGTTACACCATGACATGCTTTGTTTTTTGTTGCGTCCTTCGAAATACTGTAGCATAGACAGTGTGGCTAGCCGCTGTCCTCTCAGCTCTGCTCGACTGTTGCTTAGAATTAAAAACTACTACAGTACTTTCAAGGAGAGAAGTTAACATCAAGTAGGTGTTAAGAGTTTGCCTGGCATTAGCATGCATCTTGGGAGATCCGATCACAAGCTCTAAGTACAGGTGTGAATGCATTGAGGAGGCAGTGAGATCCAACATCCACATCTTTCCATACTGCGCGATTCATGCAACCCTAAATGGATCATCCATGAACAGCACCACCTTCCTGGACACAGTGTTACCTCCTTCAAGAACAGCTCAAACTGTTCATCCAGCTCCTCCTTGGTCAGTCTGTGAGTCATAGTAATACTGTCCACTCCATCAGCCAATGGGAACCCAGACAACTGACAGAAAGATAAAAAGAATTTTGTGAACGTAATTACAACTCATACGTGTAGCATATTTTAAAATAAAAGTATTACACACTTTTTTTATTGGATTTTTAATACAGTAATAGCAGCAGTAGTATATGGGTAATTTTATAGTTTCTGTTTTCCTGGCCCCCACAATACATACACTATTTACTTTAATGTTCATTAGTAGTAGTACTCCATAATTTATATCAAATCACAAATTTCAAATTTTTTTTCTATAGTTTTAGTTGACTTTTATTTATCAAAACCGTGATATATTTTATTGTACTTTTGTTCAAAGTACTATTTATAACAACAAAAAAAGTTTCTTATTATCCTGCATTATGTCATGGTCTCAACATAACAACATTTTAGGGATAATCTTTGTTTATGTCATGCGTTTCTTAAAATAAGGGGGAAAAACAATATCGGCCAATATATCAGCTTTCGGATTTTAAAAGTCTCAAATATCAAAATTGGTATCAGATAAAAATCCCATAACCCCAATTTCCCTCAGCACCTCCGACCAGTATCTCTGCAGTTTGACACATCACCATAAGCAATGAGTAAATGTTCCTACCTCTGCTTTACATTTGAGACACATCGGTGAAAGGGAAGGGTTAAAGAAGTGTCTGCCATTAGGAGATATATGTATTCTATTATTTATTTTAAACTGTACTACCTTCATTTGGGTGAAAATCTTTTTAGCATGATTCCAAATCTTTTCCCATGTCCCATCATCAATAGTAGTTGAGAATTTGTTTTCCCATACCCTTTAAACCTCTTGTGTGTTAGCAGGCAATAAACTCCGCATTACATCTTATAAACAGACTAAGAGACACTTTGTCTGATGGCTGAAAACAGCACTTTCTCAATTTTCATCATTTCAGGGTTCTCAATAAAAGTTGTACTCTTTGTAATAAAAACTAAAAAAATCCTGTTTTGGTAATTGATATTTCAAAGTATTACACACTTTAAGCACTAAAATGCCTATATGTGATATGGAAGAACAGCCTATACGAATAGTATATATACACCTTGTGTTCTTTTCATTGTGGATACCAACACAAAATACTATCAAAGAAAGTCTAAACCTTAAAAAAAACTCTTAATCACAAGATGAATAAATCTATATAATGCACTGTAGCACAAATATGGTATAATCTGAAATAACCATTCTCTATTTCAGTGCTGTTCATACTGTTATATTGTCATATTGTAGATACTGTATACCAATCCACCTACCTCAAGTCATAACTCATGCACAGAATTTATTCCAGCATCCTTTGCATTATGCTCCATTGTACTGTGTACATGTATGTGTACCTGTATATCACACATTGTTTATGTTCATGGGGTGTATATTTGTGTTGTCTACACTGAAGTCTGTGTCTGATTGTATTTTATTTTATTTTTTTCATTGTGATATGGTATTTTTGTATGAGTAAGCACATCGTGAGAAGTGTACAATCCTGAGTCAAATTAAAGCTGATTCTGATCTCCAGGACAAATACAGCTCAATACTCAAGCTTGTGATCATTATAACTGCGATATACATTGGCTAAAATATAGTCTCTCTCCTGTGATGCAGCAGAAATACAGGTGTAACAGTTAATCCATAACATAAATAACAATGGCTCCATTCAGGTTAAGTGTAAGTTCTCTCACTGAGCACCTGGGAACTGGCTCACCTGACTGTTATGTTGACATTATTTATAAAAAAAAGGAAGATTTCTTACTGAAATAAAGTGCTGCTCGCTAAAAGCGTCTTAGCCTGACGTTAATCTTTAGGAGTTGGCATTTTGAACCACAGCAACGCGAGCCTGTTAGCTAGCTTGGCTGTCAACAAGTTCGCGTAAACCAGTAAAGTTACAATGTCCGGTGCAAACCTGTCAAAATAAAACCCTCCACTAAAACGATGTTTTCACCCAGTTTTCGACTAAAACGATTTCGTAATTAATGGAAATACATTGCGATGGGGCTATTTGGCTATAAATGCTAGTTTGGCACTTGCAGTGGCATAAATGGCAGTGTAGTAATTGTATTTTGAAGAAAATACTGCCTTACTTCCGGAGTTTTTCCAAGAAACTTGACACAGCCGACAGCAGCTTACTTATGTTATGTTTATCCCCTTAGCTGGTAATGTTAGCTGGTTGGAAGGGAATGCTAACCTACGACACTTTCATTAGCGCACACGTATCCGTCTTGAATCGAAATAACTCACATAAAAGACTCGACTTTGGCAGCTCTCCAAGCTGAACACTTGTTGAAACGTCCCCCTCCTTGGTTTGTTGTTTTGAGTGTCTGGCAGTTCCCGCGACATTACCCGGGTGACACAGTCATCCTGATTGGCTAGGGGGGAAAAATCGTCATACGAGAGGACAACCAATAGACAGACAGAAACTGAATCCTTTTTTGTCTTTTTTTTAAAAATGTCATTATTATTTTTTAATCAATTAATTATTTTTTTTTAAAAATGGTCTATTAATATATATACACACACGTTACTGTTTCATTTATTTATTTTATTTAAATTTTTAATATATTTTTTTTAACACACACACACACACACACACACACACACACACGCTTACTGTTTCATTTATTTAATTTATTTAAATTTTTAATATATATATATTTTTAACACACACACACACACACACGCTTACTGTTTCATTTATTTATTTTATTTAAATTTTTAATATATTTTTTTTTAACACACACACACACACACAACACAAACACAAACACACACACACACACTTACTGTTTCATTTATTTAATTTATTTAAATTTTTAATATATATATTTTTTTAACACACACACACACACAAACACACGCTTACTGTTTCATTTATTTATTTTATTTTTAATATATATTTTTTTAACACACACACACACACACACAAACACACGCTTACTGTTTCATTTATTTATTTTATTTAAATTTTTAATATATATATTTTTTTAACACACACACACACACACACACACACACAAACACACACTTACTGTTCTATGTATTTATTTTATTTTTAATATATATATTTTTTAACCCACACACACACGCTTACTGTTTCAGTTATTTATTGTATTAAAATTTTTAATATATATATTTTTTTAACACGCACACACACAAACACACACACACACATACGCTTTGATTATTTTACGCTTTAATTAGAACTGGGAAATGTGCAAGTTGAAATATCCGACTTCCGACCTCAAAGCGTGAAGTGTGAACACAGTTGCACCCTCAGTAGTGGTTTAGGTGTTAATTAAAAGGATGGCAGTTTAAATGCAAACAACTGACATAAATAGCCCATGCGTTACTAGTAGCCTACCCCTCCATCAGTTGGTAATCCTCACGTCCAAGTCAGTGTTGTGGGTTACGCTTCCTAATGTTATGGCATTTTTAACAATAACTTTTATGCAGAGAAGATGACTTTATGAGATTCTTTACTGTAGCCAGCTACCTAATAGGCCTCACATATTTTTACATCAATGTACATGCAGAACAGGTTTCACTATATGATGGTATGTATTATTGTAATTTAAATACATGCAAATATACTTTTCGTTGCCTTTGGTTTACCATTTACAGTGTGTGCTGACAATGTTTTGTGACGTAATTCAGCTGCTCCTCGTGAAGTCGGGGTACATATGTTTTTCTCCAAGTTCACCAGTGAGAAATCTGGGACTTCAAGTGGCACTCCAGGAAAGTTTTTCTAGTTGGAGGTCGGAAAATTTCCCAGTTCCGAGTTGCCTGAAAAGCAGCATTTGGTTGGCGCATGGGTCTTTGGCATGGATTGGTAAAAGCCTTTTAAAGGTAAAATCCATAGAGAAGTAAAAGCGTGTCAAAAGTAAGTGGACGATTAAAACTCTGCTGTGTGACACAAAAAATACTTTATTGCCCCTGTCATGCTATTATTATGATGGACTACTTTTTAAAGATAAATTGACTACCAGAGCCCACATTTTGAATGTTAGGACCACTTAAAGCGCCCGCTGCCATCAGCCACCACAATGGCACTATAGTGCACAACATTTGGTTAAGTGTGTTTCTTTGTTTTTGGAATATCTACAATTATCTAGGGCATTATCAGATGCTTGTAATTGTAGGGGCTATTACATTTAGTTTTACTTTACTTTGGTGATAAAACAGCTTAATGCTTTTGTGTGTTTGGTTTTTGGTCTTTTGTTAAAATGTTAGTGTATTTGCATTTAATGCTGTTTTGAATTTTACTTGTAAAGTTGATTTGACATTCTATAGAACTGAAATTAGTCAATTGATTTGATCAATAGGAAATGAATCGTTGGGTCTTTGGGTTTGGACTATTGCTAGAACACAACAGGACATTTGAAGATGTTGATTTGAGCATTAGTATTTTTTGGATGGGCATTTTTCATTGTTAGTTGAAGCTCTACATTCACAGTGTGCTCATGATTTGGCATTTTTTGTCACATCTATGTTATCAATGACCTAATTTATAGATAATGTGTGCCTTCACACCTTCACCTGCAGAAGACCATTCCATCATGCCCATGTAGACTTAAAGAAGAATTGGCAACTAGGCAGCAGTGTGCATGTACTTTTAAAAGCCTTTGTGGAGATTATTGCAACCAAGCGACTGTAAAGAATTGAGAATTGCCTTTTCAAGACTGGTAAAGTCACACCTATGATCCAAATGTAAAGCAAATGATCAGCCCACTACTGAATTTAAAACACAAGATTTAACACTGCTCTCACTCTTTATTGGATATTTTTTGATGTTGCCAATTCATTGTAGCTCTGTAAAGCTCATGCAAAGCTGGATTTCCTCCTCCTGAAGAGTCACACTGCATCAATTATTGATTACATTAATGATGTATTATCTCAGTGGCATTGACAGCAGTTAACCTAGCAGCAGCATTGCTTTAGAAGTAACTCATCATATTTTCTCCACTTGGTGGCAGTGTTGAGCTGTGGATCAAGTCTGTCTCTCCCCTGTGTCTGTAACTGCCCCGTCACCAGAGATCAGTAGTAATCTAATAAACTCGGCCCTGCTCGCTTTTCTCTGTCTTTCTGAGGTCAGCGTGGATCCATATAAACTCTGTTTACACCTGCCTCCCTATATGGCTCTGTCGCTCATAACCTTGCACACACTCCTCCAACACTCACACGGTGTGTCAAGGATACAAGGAGGGAAAGAGAGACATCATATAGCTTTTGCTGATCTATCCTGTATACGGCCTCATTCCATTTTATGTGCCTTAAGCCTCTGATGGCCAGATATCGAAACATCAAACGGCAAACAAAATGCTCTAGCCGCACACACTCACATAATATCTGTTTATACTGTAGTCTTTTGAAAATTAAGCTAATATAAGGAATAATAAATACATTACAGTCATGTGTGTTTGACAGTTATTCTGATCTGAACATGATATAAAGACAACGGAAGCCAAAGATTTTGTGGAATAGCTAGATAATGTGCCTTTTTCACTTCAGACATTTTGACATGTCGCAGCAGGTAAAGCAAAGGTCTAAATAAAAAAATAAATCGTGGCTGAATTCCATTTAGCTGCATCCATTTCAGGGTCCTGGTATTGTACAAACCTACTGTTACACTGTCATGGCTTCAGGTATATTCACATTACACTATGAATATTTGTTCCGTCTTCCATTCACTTTAATTGAAGCTTGTGTGACGGACAAATTCAAGCCTGTTTCCTGTTTCAACTCTGACCGAGCAGATTTTCATGATCGGCCAATGGGAACACTGTGTTTAGAAATGGAGAAGTTATAATTCTGCGTGTTTTATTGCTATATTTAGCACACTATCATAAAGTCATAAAATATGATGGATGACTACAGTTTAATCTACCCAAGAGCGTGCAGAAGTCATACACAGCAGCACCTGGACCACCAAATGCTGCTGACAGGGTAACATCAATAACACAGCGCTCTGAAAGGAGCGTTTGTTTAGGATGAATATACTTTTACATGTCATACTTAAATACATTTTACTGAAAGTACATTAGGTAATTTAGTATTGCACTTCCATAAAGTTGCTGGACTCACATGACACCAATTTTAAAAAATGTTAAAATTTAAATAGAAGATTCTCAAATATCTTAACTGTTAGTTCCTGGTATGCCTAAAACTGGTAGTGGTTACCCAGTCAGAGGCAGAGTAGAGGGCAGGACTTTACACAAAGCTGGGGCAAGTTCAATCAAACGGTTTAGGATCGAACAAATGTTTCCTTGCAACGTTCTGCAACAGGCTTGAAGGCAGGCGTTACCTCATGAGCTGCAACAAGTTTGTAAACACAACGGTGTTAAAAAGGCATTAAAATGCAGTGCACGTGTTCGAGGCACCACCGTGTCCGTTTTCCTCCTTTACCTTTTGACTTTTTGACATCAAGGTCACGAAATAACACAAACTAACCTCTGAATACTGGACCAATTTCAAATAATGCTGTCCCAATTTGTCACATAGACATAAAAACATGGGAAAATAGGGTCCAGGTAGAAAAATACAAAGTTACCCTTTAATTCTAAACTTATCATTATGTAGTGTATTTGTAATCACACGGTATGCTTTCCCTCTGGTTTTGCTGTTATGCCCTGTTCTCTATAGATGGATCCAAGGATGCCAGAAGCTCGAATTAAGCTACATATAATTTGGTCAGAAGATGCATGATTTGTGATTCTAATTAATTGTGCACTTACAGACTCTGACCTGAGCCAAGAAGGCCAGTAATGGTGATGCAAATGTTTGTTGTATGGTTATAAAATATTCCTGACCTTTCAATTCCCAGAATCAGTCACACATAAATATTCCCTTCACTTCACTTGATGTGTCATTTCTACCATTTTAAACACAAATGAGTGTGTGTGTGTGTGTGTGTGTGTGTGTGGCTCCATTATAACTGGTTAACTGATTGAGATGGGAATGTTGGTCTGTACATTTCCCTTTTTGATGTGCATTTCTGATGCAAATGCACCAATTCCCTGCCCTAATGCAGGCTTCGTCCTCTCCTGTCACGCTGACATTGGGATCACCATCTCCACCGTGAAAACTGGACAGCTACCGTCATCCTCCCACCCCCCAGCTCCTTTTTCTGATTCATATTCATGTGTAGACGCTTCTTATAGAAAAGTGGCTTATGAGAACGCATTTCCCTCAAAGTTAAGTGGAGTGATTGTCAGCGAGATATAAATGCAAATGTTTTTGATTTAGTCTTAAAATCCACAGTGGATGCTGTATGTTGGATTTTTTAGCACAGGCTTCAATTTTGAACTTCAATCTACTGAATCTGGGTGAGCGGGAAGATGACATCCTGTCCCTACATCCCAAAGTTTTAAATAAACATGATGTCATATTATGCTCATTTTCAGGTTCATAATTTTATTTAGGGGTTGTACCCGAACAGATTTACATGGTCTCATCTAAACCATATTTTTTGTCATACGCCATTTTCACGCTGTGTGCTGAACGCTCCATTTTAGCCACCGAGTGAGGCATCTTACTTCTCTTTGATCTTTGTTGGGAGTTGCGCATGCACAGTACCTAGTTAGGGACTACTAGCCAATCAGAAGCTGAGTAGGCCTGGGTAACATGTACAGCTTCACAACCTAGACTAGAGTGGTTAGTTCTTAATCTGTAACAAATGTATCTTTCATACGTAACGTCTTAACTGAGCTCTGTCTCTACATCACAGGAACAACTTTATGTCCACTGCCTGCCTGACTTTCTGTACGAAGGTTGGGGGACGTCATTGGACAACGTCATTGTTGGACGTTGGGGGACATTATGACACATGTTACAAAGCGACGCAAATAATTTAGGGAAGTAAAGGCTGGGCTACAATCGAGTTGTTTTGAAGCAGTTCAGAGCAGAGTTTTTTATGGGAGATGGGAACTCCCTTTGGGCTTTTTCACTTGCACAAAAATATATATAACGGAAAGGGAAAAAGCCAAAAAGCATAAGATGCTCTCTTTCAAATGTAACGTCATCCGTGCATGAAATGCGATATGAAACTCGCACAACCAAAAAAGTCAAAACAGTTTGAAACTGAAACAGCACAGTGGGAATTGAAAACCACACAAAAGGGGAATGGAAAATGTATTGTGGCTGCGAAGCATGTGGCAAAGTCAAACCCGTTGAATTTGCAAAGCTGATTGAAGTGCTGCTTGAGACATGTTGACCTCTGAAAGAAAATCTAACCGGGCAATGTCACATTATCAAATTTTATACACTACTCTGGCTAAATACAAAACATGCAAAAAAGAGGCACAGTACGGCAGTATTGCAGTATTCTATGATATGTGTTTGCAAGTTACGCCAGTCATGGTAAGTAGCTCAGCAGTTTGTAGCTAATATTAACCCTCCTCAAAGTTTGATACGCCTGCCCTAGCGCCAGGACCTGAATCAGAATTTTGGGTAAGTAGAATCTGACTTGGCTCTTATCCCCCACCCTACAGACTATTTACACCCCTGCCATTCTGCCAAACGCAAAGAGAAAAAAAAATCTAAAAATAGGCCCCACAGGGTAAGAAACACAAGCAGTCAGACAATCAGACAGGTTGTAAACCATCTAATAACCGAAAGGGAGTGCACGTGACGATCCGTCATTGCACAAGAAAACTGTGTGCACAACTACAGCAAGTACATTAGGTCAAACTTTAATCAAAATGTGGGTCTGTAAACCATGATGAATGTTACAAATATACATTTGCGTAATAATTTCTCTGTTCACCTTCATTTTCTTTAAAAAAATATATTTTGCTTAACTGGGCTTTTGTTTACACCCTGCCGTCTGACCACTTCTGTTTCTTGACCAGTTCTTTTCCTTTAGATATATAGTAAGTTCACATTTGCACATCCCTGCATAAAACTGTACGGCTGTTTCATTTAAATAACTGTCATATTTCTTCATATTTTACTGTCAATTATATATTTTATATTTATGCTTATTGACTCAGAAATTTAGCTTTATCTTATTTTATATTTTCTACTTAGCATGTGAATTTATTGTGGCCTATTTGTCAATAAAGCTGATTCCAATGTCATTTTAGCATCACTA
>NC_060152.1:32734199-32772956 GCF_021292245.1 Micropterus dolomieu | reverse complement strand
AAAATGAACTTTTTTGATTTTTGGAAAATGGCTGCAATGAAACAAAGAGTGAAAAATTTAAAGGGGTCTGAATACTTTCCGTACCCACTGTACATTTGCGTAATAATTTCTCTGTTCACCTTCATTTTCTTTAAAAAAATATATTTTGCTTAACTGGGCTTTTGTTTACACCCTGCCGTCTGACCACTTCTGTTTCTTGACCAGTTCTTTTCCTTTAGATATATAGTATGTCACATTTGCACATCCCTGCATAAAACTGTACGGCTGTTTCATTTAAATAACTGTCATATTTCTTCATATTTTACTCTCAATTATATATTTTATATTTATGCTTATTGACACAGAATTTTAGCTTTATCTTATTTTATATTTTCTACTTAGCATGTGAATTTATTGTGGCCTATTTGTCAATAAAGCTGATTCCAATGTCATTTTAGCATCACTAGTGTCACTGTTGCTAGCTTTACACTTAATAGTGCCAGGACAAAAGTGTCACTGCACGGTAAATGGCCTTTATGATGTCTTCTTGATGTGCCAAATACTTTTCGTTTCATGGCCATTAAAGTAAACATGAAATGCGTACTCTGACATACCACTCCAGCCACCAGTGACAGTTCAAAACCTGCAGTAATCGTAGCACAACTGATGAGAAGGAATTAAATCAGTGAACTGACACAATAATGTCTGATGCAATATTTACAGTACAAGTTTGCCAACATTAGCCAAAACTAGCCACCATAAGCTACTGCTCACACTAGACCAAATAAGACTGCAGCAGCAAAAAGTGTTTTGAATTGAGTAAGGGTGTGTTTTATTTATGTAGAGTGGCACTCAGATTTACTTTTAATGGGTAAAAATTCCAGATATCATCCCATGCAATGTTTTGTACAGCTATTATTTGTTTTTTTAGTGTTCATGCTGTCAATTTTGTGTCTGTGCTAAAGCCTGTATGCATTATATTATAGACGATAGAGATGATGCAACTAATGGGAAATGACACTTGGTTTATTATGATGTCAGACAGCTAACAAATATATAATTCTAAAGGGGGAATGTGAAGAGATGTGTATTTCAAGTAAAAGCATCATTTTCATTTCAGGCACCAATACTGAAAATACTGATCTTTGAGGCGATCGATAAAATGAAGATGAATGAAACAGTCAAGAGATAAATGGGTGAAAAAGATGTGTCACACTGGAGAACTAACAATCTGTCAGAACCTCATCAACTTGAAGCTCATTCCAGTGATTGATTGGTTCTTTCTGCACTATTCACTGTGACGGGAAAAGCTTAAACCTGGTGAATCCTCTCCATCACTTTCTCCTTGGGCAAACCACATAATGTCTGCTTAGAGCAAAGAAGATGATAGTAGGAAGGCTCAACACTTTGCTTCTGGAGACAGATCTCTCCTGTGCTGCCTGTTCCTCCTCTGGACTGGATGTTTGATATGACAGCTCACCCGATGGCCACTGACGAGGATGACATACCCTCAGATATCCTTGTGTGCTATCTCAGCTCTTGTTGTCGTGTTGAGAAATCTTCCTGATGCTGTCACTCACGCACAGATAAAGCTGTGCCAAATAGGCCAAATGTTTATTCATTTTAAGCCTCACCAGTCTGTGCTCTATGTCAAGAACGTGTTTGTGGCTATTATCCAAGATATTACAATTAAGTAGATCAAACTTTCTGCCAGTACCATATGGGGGAGGTCCAAGGAAGGTTAAAATCAAGGGTAACTGGATTTGGTTGAAGATAGTTAGAAGATAGAAGGCGTTTCAGAACTCAAGAAGCCTCTTGGATGAGAGTATCGTCAAGCATCTTTAACCAAGTCCAGTCGCCCCTTCATTTTAACCTTCCTTGGATCACTAAGAATCTTCTCAGACATACAGTATTGGGAAGGGATTAGCTTTATTTTGCTAGGGCAGAGTGGGGTCATTTAACCTGGTTGAAAAGTGGTGCCATTCTCCTTAATGTTGAAGACTAAACACTTTTTAAATGTGTGAGCACAGGACCAAATTTGATTAGTGTTTTAAGGGAACAGCAATTTAATATTAGATTTTATTGAATTGATTTATGGAGGGGACTGGCGACCTGTCCAGGGTGGACCCCGCCTTTCGCCCGATGTCAGCTGGGACTGGCTCCAGACCCTGAACGCAGGATAAGCGGTTGACAATGGATGTATTTATGGAGGCACAGGGGGATAAGTGGAAGACACATTTACGGACAAAAATATCAATTTTCAGTCATTTGCTTTAAGGAGTTAGGATTTTAAAATGTGAACAAATTAAAACTCAATACCAGTTTTGTCTTTTTTTTGGTCACTTGGGAGCAGCAGAAGAAGCTGAAAACACAACCTTTTAAAGTTTATGGTATGTTAAAAAACATTGTCGTTCATTTGGAGTGGTGCTTATTTCCACCTGATCAATTGTCCAAAATTCCCGTCTTGTTTAGAGAAAAATATCTGTCTCTTTAGCTGCTAAATGCTGCACTTTGTTCACCAGCTAGTCTCTAACTGTGTCTCTCTCCTGCTAGGCAGGTAGTGTACACTGGGTTTTTCAAAGCTTTATAGCTGAAAAAAGTTTCCTGCTGTGGCTTGAAATTGGCTTAATGGGAGTTGCGGGGAACTGCAGAGTTGGCAATAATGCTCTGTAGGTTTGTCACTAAGAGTGACACCATTCATATACACAGGTATTTGATTCATTTGTCACGGACTTGGATAAAGCATTACATAGGACAAGCTGAGTTTTTAAATATTTATATTGATATTTTATATCAAAACCAAAATACTTTCATAACACTAATCAAACTTTAGTAACTTAAAGAGGTGGTATTATACTCATTTTCAGGTTCAAAATCTTATTTAGGGTTTGTACCAGAACAGGTTTACATGGTTTAATTTTTATTTTTTATTAATATTTATTGTCATACTGCACATTGCTCCTCTTTTCACCCTGTGTTGAAGGCTTCGTTTTAGCTATGGAGTGATACATCTTGTCTCTAAATGATCTTTGTTGGGAGTTGCACATGCTCAGTTACTAGTTAAGGACTACTAGCCAATCAGAAGCAGAGTAGGGCGGGTCAGCGAGAAGCCGGTAAACACTGCTTCAGCTATACGTGTTGCCGACCAGCTTGGCAACATGGACTGGAGCGAGAGTTTCAGAGCGGTGAGTTATTAATCTGTATCCATAAAGTTTTAACTGAGCTCTGTCTCTACATCACAGGAACAACTTTATGTCCATTGACTGCCTGGAGGGTAGCTAGTGTTTGGATGGGGGAGGAGAGCTGTGTGCTGCAGCTCGCTGTTTTTCCACCGCTGTTTTTGAGGGCGTGCAGCCGCTTGGCGAGCGTTATATGATGTGCACTTCCACATAATCCACATAATACCGCCTCTTTAATTCAACCAGCATTTCTATTTCCTCCTAACATATTTGACAAAGCAAACTAGTAGTACAAAAGTCTATTTTTAAGATTCAGGAAAGCGGGTGTGGCCATGTAAGGTAAAAAGCATAGTTTACTCAGTCAAAAGCAAGGCAGAGGTTGGCAATCAAGTCCAAAAGAGTGTAAGCAGGCAGGCGAATATCCAAAGAGGCAGGCACAGGTAAAAGAAAACACAACAAGGCAGGCAGGATAACATGACCCAAGCAGAAAGGTACTCTCTGGCTGAAATGTCCTTCCACAGAGGACGTGTCACAGTAGGAAAAACACTGGTATAAATAATACATTTAATGAAGACTGAATTCCATTAGCTGCTTCAGTTTAAGGGTTCTGGTGTTGTTCATGCTGGTTCACTGTCGCCTTGAGTGGATCGGATAGCTGACTAAGACGCACACATGAGCTTTACTCCTTCCAACTGTAACTATGCCTACATCATTAAGCAGTCAGTGGAAATAGCCACATACTGTCTGTCCTCTGTCGTAATATATGGCAGTTAAGGTTACACTGAAATTAGCTGTCGTTCTCTCTGTCTCATTAACGGGACAGGGAAAAATAGGCTCCAGCGATTTTAATACGTACAATCATACAGAAGTGTGTTGTTCGCTCTGCCAACACATTAAGGGCCACAGCATTTACCATGCAAGCTTTATTTTCAAAGTCTAACCCATCCCTCCTTTGCCAACATCAATGTATAGTACAAAACACCTGTGTGAACACATCCCGTCTCCACACGGTGATGTGTATGTTCAGTGCCACGGAGCTCGTATCAATAAGTGGCAAAGAGGCATGATGACAGTGGGGAATAACTTGGGGGTGTACTAGCCTCTCATCCTGCTGTTAGAGTTGTTGCAGCTGTTTCTGGAGCCCTGGGCCGCGAGTCAGAGGGTTGTTTGAGAGGACAAGTCGAAGCTAGAGGAACTGGGGTCTTGGACTCTCGTCTTGGAGAGCGAGCCCTACACTGGATGAGGTTTCACAGGTAAACTGACTCCTTCTTGTGGGTTTGTTGGGCGGGGCTTAGCGGAGGGATACTAGTAGAGAAAAGGGAGTTGCGGAAGGTTTTGCATTGTATGTTCAATTGTTACTAACTGCCTCTTTAAGCCTTAGATCTTCTCCTCAGTTTAACCTTTACCTGGCAGTAAGCTGAGACACCAGTTGCTACAATGGTACGTTTCTCAAAATGTTTATTCTAGAATCTGAAAAATACCAAGAAGAGTCACACTGATATATAACATCCTTTAAATATCTTACTTGGAGACATCACTGTCACCACCTTAACTGTTCTTCAAGTGGCTGCTCTGACCCCACTCTCAGCCCATTTGATCCCAGAGGAGAAAGCCCAGTGCACAGCCAGAGTGGATATTCTGTCTGTGCGTCCGGGGGGGGGTGTGTGCGTTCTATCACTGAGGATCGACATATGTATGCTGTCTATATCATATTTAATCCCCCAGTCATGTGGAAGGTGTCTGGATTGGTGTTTGAGAGTAGTATACCCACTTAGCTCTGTATTTATATTAAATATTAAATCCAATTTAAATACAAAATTAGCATATGAAATATTAACCAAGAGTGTAAATATTTAATGTGAGCCCTTTACCATAGGCCTTGTATTCATTACCATCCAGTGCTGGATTTTAATGGGCAATTTCCCCTGCGTGTGGGATTCCTCTGTCCCTCGAAGCTGCAGCAGGGGGCGCTGTTGCTCTGCGTTTCTTTGGTGAGTTCATCCAAAAATAAATACATAAAGAAGGGAGGAGACCAGCTGAGAGACATGTTTTGAGGAGATAAAAGATGTAGTTTTTGCACAGTGAATTATTGTGTGTTTTTATTCTCTCTTTCAAGTCATAGGTCAGAATGTCTAGAGTTGAGGTAATTCTTTAGCTGTATGCTTTGAGAGTAACAAATGAGCAAAGTGGTATAATGGGGCATTTATCAAATGCGTGATGTGAGTGGCAACTGCCGAGTGTGTTTTCATGTCATCCACTTAATGCATGCTGAGATTTAATTCATTTTATGCACATTAAAGCCAAAGAAAAATTCCCTTCGAATTTTAACCAATAGGAGTCAGGCTTACACTACACTACAGGTTTTCTAGGTGTTCTTTAAATTACAGTAGGGAGAGAGGGAGAAGTGGCTGACTGTTTCAATGTGTTTCTCCCTATGATTGATCCCTTCAACACACAGCTGTATAGTCTAGCCACATTACAGTACAAGGGGATTTCCAATACAGCTGGTACAAATTAGACTGTGTGTAATGTCATTCAGGTCCAATGCATTTGGAACCTTCATTAGCCGGGAAAGGTACCGCTTCTTTCTAATTTCTCCAAAAATATGCAATAAGTTGCGGCTGATGTTTCTGGAGGGAGAAATATAAAAGATGAAGAGGCCAGATGAAAAAAATAGAGAAAGCTGTGCGTTAAAGAAATTAGCTTTATAGAGTGCTGGGGAGGTGGTATATAGGGTTAGAGATGCACGGGCACGCAGCTCCTCTGAGGCAATGCAGGGAGGAACATTAATCATTGGGAGACATCTGTTCATTCTGCCGCTTTACAATTCTGTCAGAGAGCTCGGACCCCCCCACCCCCCCCCCCACCAAAACCATCCACTCAGAGAAAACCTGTCCTCCGTTAAGCATGGACAGGCAGAGTGAAACATCAGAGTCAGCCTCCGCTAAGAGCCTCTTTCAATTTGTTTTCCATTCAAGCCAATTTAAGATGAACAAAACACGGGGACAGGGGACAGTGTGTAAATCAGTGCTGTTATCTGCATAATGCTGGTTTCATGGAGCGAGAGACTTGTGTGTCATTGAAGAAACCGCCCTGCATGTCTTAAGCTGACACACCCAGACAGACAAACATTTGCATATGTCTTTCTGGGGACATTTCATTGACTTATATTCATTCTTTGGAGGACCACTGTATTCTGTACACACGTCTACTGCATGTCTGTCCGTCCTGAGTGAGGGATCCCTCCACTGTAACAGAAGTTTCTTCCGTTTTTTCCCAGTAAGGTGGCAGTTTTTAGGGAAGTTTTTCCCTCTACTATCCGAGGGTCTCATATGCTGTACAGATGGTAAAAACCCTTGAGGCAAGTTTGTGACTGAATGTAAGATTAACAGGAATCGATGCATTTCTAACCCCAACCCCTTACCATAACCTTAAACTAACATGAATTAAAGACTACAAGGATACTTTCTATTCTATTATACTTTTTCATGTGTGGGGTTGTCAAGCAAAAGACTGGTTCGAGTTCTAACACAATGCTAATTTAGTAAAATCATTTCGCTGTAACATTTAAAAGTCCACATTTAGTCATTCCATTTTGTAATCAAAAATAATGTCAGTGTGGTTTTTTGAATTGTATTATTTAAAGGAAGTGGTCTGTTTGATTGACAGAAGCTGGCAGGCTGCCAGAGTGCCGGTGTTACACTGCAGGGAATGAAAGACAAAGCAAAATAACTTGCACTGTAGCCTACGTGTCATGGTCAGATAGTGTGTTGTTTGTGGTACTGAAGGACCACAGCAGCACCTAACCACACCAATGTTATATTTGCAGGTGCAGCTGAGGTGCTAATTAGCTATCTAGCCTGCAAAATGACGTTAGCTATGCACTAAGGTGCAGGTGTTCATGTCTTTAAGTTAGATAAGAAGGAAACTTAGTGTGGTAAGCCAGAAGAAAACATGCTACTGGACTAGCTGGCTAATGCTAATGCTGATGCTAGCTCTGCAGTCTCTGTCAGACACATGACCCTCATTTTGCACATCACAGCGGTCCCTCAAATCTCTTTGAAATAGATGCAGAAGTCATTCACCCTTCTACGGCTCGCAGTGCATGCTACTGCGCTATGCAACACTGGAATAGCAGTTAGGACATTTATCACAACAACAGTGTAATGCTTTACAGCACCAACACGACTCTTTAGCCAGTAAGCTATAAGAAAAGGTATTTAATGTAGAACGAAAGTTCTTTGGAAGAAGATATCTGGCAGAGGCTGCGAAGAGAATAAAGAAGGCGATGAGGAAGCAAGGATGAGACATAGAGAGTGACTGAGTCACACAAGAGAAAGCCGGCTTGCTGTGTCTTGTGTTGCTGCGGTTGCTTGATTTTTGCCTGTGTTGGCAAAGTTGTCAGCTGGAGCAAAACCAGCCAGAGGTTTCACAGACGGTGAAGATGTAACCTCTAGCTATAAATCTCAATGTTAGCAAACTTATATAGATAACATTACTAGATACATTAGGGCGGCTGTGGCTCAGGAGGTAGTTAATCAGAAGGTCGGTGGTTGACTCCCCGGCTCCCCCAGGCTGCATGTCGAAGTGTCCTTGGGCAAGATACCGAACCCCGAATTGCCCCTGGCGGCTGTTCCGCCAGTGTGTGAATGTAATGTAGTTTAAAAGCGTATTGAATGATCGAAAAGACTAGAAAGGCGATATGGATCACAGTGCTGTTGCGTCGGTTGCTGTGTAACTTTGTTGGGCAGCTTGCCACCCAAGTTTCAAGCAACATTATGACAGCGTCGGTGTCGACCGGGCTCAGCAGCCTTTGTGGACATAATGTTAGCTAATGGCAGCGGTGAAGAGGCCGAAGTGGAAGTTGACGGAGGAAGCTAAGAAGAAAAAAACAGAGTGACCAAGCTAGAGGCTGCTGGATGTTGGTGAGAGCTTCGTGAAATAAAACGCTGCCGTACAGATGCAGAGCTGGCGTTCTTTCTGTTGGACTAGTAAGTAACATTGCTGTGTCTTGTGTTGGCGCACTTGCTGGGTGCGGCGATGGCGCAGTGGATAAGACCAGATAACTGTGAGCCCACTGTGACCCATCCACCATTGTGTCCCTGAGCAAGACACTAAACCCCTCGTTGCTCCAGAGGCGTGCGACCTCTGACATATTTAGCAATTGTAACTTTGGATTAAAGTGTAAGCTAAATGTAATGCTTGGTGTTTGGCTGTGTTAGCAAAGTTGTTGACTTGCTAGATTTTGATCATAAGTAATGTAATGATAACAAATGTACAGCTGTCCTTATTTATGACAGCTGTGAATTACACTCTAAAACAGTAGGGGTGCAAAATCTCACTAAAAACCACGTTACATAATGTTGCTTTAATTGTGCATGTACATGAATTCCGTTTTAACATTTCAACAGTAAGCTGAGAGGACATCTTGGGGTTTCGAGGCACCTGGGGGTACAATAATAAAATCAGACAGGGTATCTTTAATGTTCCACATATTTCTGTACAAAGTGACGGACCCTATAAATCTCTCTTATCTGCTCAGATTGGTCCGGCTTGTTCATGGGCTCTTTCAAGAGCCCTATTATATTTCCAGTGGGAGTATCAAATAAAATCTGAATTCAACCTGTGAGCGTACAGCGGTCCAAATGGTGTCCTCCCATTGGCAACAGAGGAGAACAGAAGATGAATGAGGCCTTTCTGTGGGTTTTGAGGTCTGCAGGCATGAGGGTGCTTTGTCATCATAATATTGAAAGTGAGTTTTGCAAGAGTTTGTGCCTTTTGGCCATGAAGGGGTATGCTGCCTTGTTTCACAACTCATTAAAGTCAACATTTTGATTGACTGCCTGCTATTCAAGCTGATATTGGAGTTCATACAAATTTCTAAAGCTCTGTGGAGAGTTTTTTTTTGTTTTTGTGGTTCTTTTTGACCTTGAAAGTAAGGTAATAACATTTTAAATCCTCTGAAGAAATTTGTACTAAACAACACACTTCTCTTTCTCTTCCATAACCTCATTGATTACGTTTACTTCCTTTATTTTTCTCATTTATTTAAATAATGCTGCATGCTGTTTTCTCCCTCTGCGATTTGTACAGGGAAAGTCATCTTCTCCCCGTGTCTGCGTGGGTTCTCTCCGGGTGCTCCGGCTTCCTCCCACCGTCCAAAGACATGCAGCCTAGGTTGATTGGTGACTCTAAATTGTCTGAACATCAAATTGTCCTTAGGTGTGAGTGTGACTGTGATTGTTTGTCTTGGCGACCTGTCCAGGGTGAACCCTGCTTTTCGCCCGCTGTCAGCTGGGATTGGCTCCAGCCCCCCCTGTACGCAGGATAAGCGATTGACGATGGATGGATGGAAGGCTGCAGCAAAGACTTTGCATTGATGATTTTTAGTAATCAAGTTCGAATTTCTTGAGGAATTGTTTCAGCCCTAATGTTATACTTGCTTGTGATTACTAATCGTCTGTCTCTGGTGTGGGTCTCCTGCTTTGCTTCTTGATTACCCTCCTGTGAGTGATGACCAGCATTCTACCTCATTTTCTGTGCTTTACCTCATAAAAGAAAACAACACACAAATAATTGTTACTGGTTAAGTGCAGTAAACTTAACTTTAAATTCGTTTCCACTACCACATATAAACATAGCTTCATGGCAAACATGGCATTTAATAAAAGCATAAAATTTGGCTTAATAACTGTCAAGATTTGTCTGGTTGATAGTCTCCATTATTATACACTGAATAAATTAGCCTAGTGGCTAGTGGACTTTTAATCTCCTCATAGCTTAACAAATTACATGTATTATTTATACTATTTCTTACTCATTGCTAGTTTAGTTACACAACACCACGGGTGACATCGCTCAGATGAACAACCCACCCTGAGCTACAACCCGTTGCAGATTTCTGTCCACATCCATGCACTGCTTGGACGGAGACAGGGAGCCGCTCTTCCTTAACATGTATCATGTGCCCGTCTGTCATTGACGGAGCAGTCTATCAATCCCACCAGTAAATACGACTTGTGATTGGACTGTACTTCAGCAGACAGCAAGGCATTGGCCAAGAGCGCAATGCCCCTGCCTCCAGGCTTTTTGTCCTTCTTTTTTTTTCAGACCCTCAGTTACGAGTCTGTTTCGGTCTGTTTCAGAGCAGAGCTGCGTGACAGCGCTGCCACAAATCACGCACAATGAGTCGCAAGCTCGCAACTCTTGGGGTCCGCAAAGTGGGTGTTTTAAAGTCAGCTCTGAAAAAATAACCTGCAATAGTGTAAATGTAATGTAATGTAATAAAGACTCGCCCTTTCGAACCTCAATTTTCAGAGTTTCAAAACTTTTTTCCCAACATGCACACACCAGTTTTCAGACCAATATTTACAAGTTTTCAAACCCGAAAAACAAAATAATACTCAGACTAGACAAATTGGAAAAAAATTGTATCGTAAAAAAGTGTTGCAGTTCTGAAGAAGAAAAACTCAAATACAAAGTAATTTTATATAATGATTTTAATTTTGTTTAACACTTTGCAAGCCTTCAAAAAAGTTTTTGATCTTGCAAAACTTTGTTTGTAAGATTTTGAGTTTTCAAGCACCTTTCAGAACTTTTTTTCAGTTTTGAAACATGGCAGGATAGTCTTCCCATACGAGGGTGGAAGTAGTATTAGTTGTTTTTCTTATTTTTTTCTTTATTTGATTTTCTCGGGATGCAACTAAGCAACAAACTACACTGGACAGACAACACTGAGGCCCTTTACAGGAAAGGACCGACCGAGCAGGCCAGCGTTATCTTCTTTGCTGTGGTGTGCTGAGGAGGTGGCATCAGGTTTTGTAGCCCCAACAAACTGGGAAAGGTGGTGAGGAAGGCCAGCTCGGTGGTGGGAATGGAACTGGACAGCGTGGAGGCAGTGACTGAGAGGAGGGTGAGAGGGAAGCTGAAAGCCATCATGAACAACTGCATCATGAACTCATCCTCTCTCTGCTGAGCTGAGGCAGCTCTGGAGCTCCTTCAGCTGCAGACTCATCCAGGCCCGAGCCTCTAAGTGCTTTGGAGGCTCATTTGTGCCATGAGCCATCAGACTCTACAACGCCACAGCACCCAACTGGCAGACTCTATTTTTGACTCTATTCTGAATGTTATTAGTGTTATTGTATATTGTAAATTGATTGTACATAGTGTGTATACAGTGTGTATATTATTTATACATCTACTTAAGAATGTGATTCTACTTTATTGCATTTTTGTTCTTTACATTCCTCTGTGCTGCTGTGTTAACACGAATTTCCCCTCTAGGGTATTAATAAAGGTGCATCTTATCTTATTGCTATTAGTCAATCTATTCTTATTTTTATTATTGATAATGTCTTATAGTAGAATATTGTGATGGCCCAAACCACAACAGGGTAACAGCAACTAATGGTAATACAGTACACAAGTCTATCTTGTTTTGTTAAGTACACAAGTTAAGTTCTTTTTGCAGTTAGCCACACCCCAAACAATTCACGCTTTCCAATTGACCCTTAGCTTCTGTCTTTATTTTTTTCAAGTCAGTTTGACAGCCTGAATAAAACCTTCAAATACACAATGCAAATGCAAAACTGTCTGCTTCTTTCTGGCATCGCTTTTTCCAAAAAGTAGACAATATTTCTCCAGGGAGCGCAGTTAAAGACAGTGGCAGCGCTGTGAAAAAAGTCTGATCCCGCAGTTTGTCGGACTTAGCAACAGTAACTAAGGGGGCGTGGCTTAGCAAAGCATCAATTACAAATTACACAGTTTATTTCATTTGTAATATACATTTATTTGCTTTAGCCAAACACTGTTTAAATGGAGCGCACACATTTTCACAATGTAAGGTTAAAGTAAATATTTTTTGTTATATTAATCATTATTGTTTTTTGTGTTACCATGTTGGAGGGAGGTCTGTCCTGGTGGAAGACAGGCCTGGAGCACTGTTATATCCTGCGGCCTGCCAATCAAGCCGTGCCATGTGCTGCCTTGTTGGAGGGGGATTTTGAGTTGAGTTTGTTTTACTTTGTAGTAGTTGAAGTTGGCGCCCATTTTGTTTTCCCCTTGTGTGTAAATTGGTTTGGCCAAGCCTTTGTGAGTCATTCAGTTAGGTCAGTTTGTTCAGTTCATATCCTGTTTTGTTGTTTGCTGTTTTGAGTATAGTTACATTTTGTTGACCTCATTTATAGGCGTAGATGTAAAATTATTGGTCTCTATTGTTTATTGTTCTATTGTCTATTGTATTCTACAAAAAAAAACTTTTTCAACAAAAACTCTTGTTCTCATTTCTTGACTATTTGGTCCCTGACAAATATACTGTTATAATATACTCTCCTAAAGCTTCTGGACTCCTGCAAATGGAGTAAAACTATCTTTCTCCACATGAACAGGCTCTCTCCCACTGAGTTTGGGGGCTGTTGGATGGGTAGTGATGGAGTGTAACCTCCAACAACCAGCTTCCTCCCAAAGGGCTTGGGGGCAGCCAAGGAAGGGAGACCCTGCCTCAGTGAGCATAAATGAAAATATTAGCAAAGACTGAAGGGGAGGAGGGTAAAAGTCTGGAGAGGCAACTTTTTCATAGAATTACACACACACACACACACCCACACACTCCATCACTCGATTATTGAAGAAAAATATTCTTAAGCAGCACATTTGAACTTCTTTTATTTGGCCAAAGAAACTTCCTCAAAGCATTCTGTACTGTATATTTTACAAGCAGGCAGGCTGTGCAGCTTTACACACACACTTTCCTGACTCAAATTCAATCCTTAACAGCTCGTCAAAAGCTAGTCTAGCACTACCCCCCCAAAGATAAGCAGAAGCCAAATACATCCATCAAGATTGTTTAAAACATGCTTGGAATTCCATCAGGATTCATAAAGAGTCACACAGCTTTTAAAGATGTCAGAGATATTTTGCATCATAACTACATTACATTTCTATGCTAATGAAGGCAAATGGCTGTCGAAGAGAGGCAAGAAGATTGGGGCCAATTTTGTATGTCTCTTTTGCCTTATAATGTGCAGATGCGTAGATCTCCTCAATGTGTTTATTGTTGTTGTTGTATATCACCAAAACTCTGTCCATGTTACTTTCAGGGTCGCTGCGGTTGTAGTACTTCCTTACTTCATATGGCAGGTCCTCGGCATGAGGAGCGTGGAGGTTTCCGATGGTGTAGTACCTGTATTGCTTTTTGTCCTTTATCACTGGAAGCAGATGCTTGGGCCCTCGGTTCAGAAACACATGAAATCCGTACTCTCCGCGAGTGGGATCACACAGAGCCACCATGTTGTTGTCCAGGCAGTTCTGTACGTACCACACCAGCAACTTCAAGCCGTGGCGAGGCGGCGGTTGACCAAACCCACTGTCCTGCAGCTCTTGGTCTGAGTCTAGGGTTTTCAGAATCGAGGTCAAAACAATCGACACCAAAGTGAAATGAATCAGGAGCTGCATCTCTTTGCCGTGTGCCAGGTCCAGGTTATCTATGGGAAAAGATGATGAACATACCACTTTACATGAGTGTAACTACACTGAATACATAACAGCTGTATCCTTTCGCATCTTACCTCTTAGTTGGTAATAACAGTAACAAATACTGTCTATAACAGTGCCTCCAAATGTGCTGCAACTACAGCTTAAGTATACTTTCTGTTGCGGGTGAAAGCGCTGCTGGGCCCTGCAGTTGGTGTCTGTCTCGTCTGTTGGATGAAAGCAGCGTACTTGTTATTTTGACCAGAAGTAAAGCTATTTTCACTCTCTATTTGCGAAGAAAGAGGAAGTGCTGCGGCTGCTTCACATGTGTGCCTGTGTGTACAGAAGGCATGGTTTAAATTTAGACAAAAAGTTAAGCGTCAGCTTGAAAACATTGACATAATGTTGACAGTTGCAGAGGAGAGGTATTGAACTGCAAATTGCATGTGGAAAGACTGATTATCATAGGGAATTCTGTCATTTGTTTTCAGCTGTGGCACTGTGCTTGCATTGTGATAGGAGTGCAAGAGCAAATCCTCACAGCACGAATGGTTCATTTTTGAATTTCTGCTTTCACTCCCGTTTGTGAAAACACCTGCTGTCAAGTGAAGCAGAACAGCTCTGCAGTATCACAGAGGATTAGTAACAGCATAACAGAGGAACTGCACCTAGTTATTCCACTCCCAACAGTAATGGGCAATTCTTCTCAGCAGTTCTTCTCAGTGTACTAAATCATTAGAATCAGTTCATTCAAAAGATCTGTTTAAGAGATTTGTTCACCGAATTGTTCGGTGCTTGACCAGAGTCTCACTTACTGAACTGAAACACGCTACCACGTTCAGCTCAGCACGCAAACTGGTGAACGGAGACAGTCGTTCGTGGAGGATAAGCCAGGATTAAGTTGGATAAAGCTGCTATAACAAAGTCCTTCCTTATAAAAACACATAATTATTACACTTCCTACTTTGAGACTTCAGACATGAGAGGAGGGATAGGGGCGACTCAGTGAAGGGATCTGAGAGAGTCTCAGGCTCAGTCGCCCATTTTTCCTAATGCACACACACTGTAAACTACAAAAGGTGATGAGACTTTAAGACAATTCAAATGTAGACTAGCTCATCTTTTATTTAAAACTGATTTGTCATCTAATGAGTGCAGATACAGTTTATTTTGTATTTTGTTTAGGTACTCCATCTCTCATATCGTGTCACAACTTTGTCTCAGGCAAGCAACACAACAATGCAACCACTCCATAAACTCTATTAACTAAAGGTACTGGATAAAAAAACTCATTTTATAAATCCTTATAGCTGTCCTCTTTTCAAAACAGCAACATTGTGTGTGTGTGTGTGTGCAATAAAATTAAATGCAAATAATGTCATATATCTGGATTGCAGTCTAAGACCAACGTGGTTGAATCATTGCGGTTTAACGTTAGCAACCTGAATCAGCTGTGCATTTGCTAAAGCCCCGGATCTCAGAAGGATTTTTAAAAAACAAACAACAAAAGGCAGAAAATTGAACTTTACTCACTGAACTAACGTTACGGAGCCAGCGAGAGAGAGATTATTGTTATTATTTATTCTCCTGCAAATTAGCGGAGTCTGTAATCTGCATTTTCCTTCACTAACCGAAATCAGCTCATCCAGGCTGTGTGCGCGCAGTTACACAGTAAAGTGCTGGTCGGCTGCTTGTCACAGTCACAGAGCCGGGCAGATGCAAATATTTAGAAAATCTGGCAAATATCTTTTCAGTTTAAGGCTTTATTGTTCTACTACAACTGAAATCCAGTGAGTGCACACCATCACTTTCATAAGTCGGCAAGTGAAACACTTTATTATCATTAAATGCGTCTTTAGTCTCTGCAGAGCAAATGAAGACTAGGCTACACACTGTAACATCTATGTCAGACGATCAATTGACTGAGATATATTAAGTATCCTGTTGTTGAACAGAGCATGCTTTGGACATTAGCCTGTTTCTTTTCTTTACACATCGGTATCTATTTGTTTTATAGCGATGTCCGACGGTGAGAATGTCGCCGGTGAAATTGGTTTTGGAGAACCCACTTCGATTCTGAACGTGAAGAACTTTGAACATGAGCAGAAAACCTGCTGAAACACAGGAGCTTTTAAAGTCCAGGAGTTTATAACTGAATTAAAATCATTTAATTTATTATTGATGAGGTAAAAAAAAAGTGCCACATGCACATTTAAAGAGGTTACCTCAATCAGTCACGCCTGCGTGAGTGTTGATTCAGAAGTGAGAATATTATTATATATTAAACCTTTATTAAACCCCAAAACTCTTTTTCCAAGAGTGTCCTGGCCAAGGCAGGCAGTAGTACAATTGCACATTTAAGATGGGAATAAAAAATCAGTTACAATTTCATAAAATATCAAAATGTTCTAAAATATTCACCACAATTCAGCAACAAGGATGATCAAATCAGTCATAACATCTGAAGGCAGAATTGCCAGCCTTCAAGTCATTTAAAAGCAACAGTGAAACAAAGATACAGCCCCCTGCGGGCTACCTGAATTTTGTGCGTCCCTTTACATTAATAATTTCCACAATAAATTGATGCAGAAAAAGCAGAAATTGGTGAAGAAAAACATCAGAATGCAGGAAATTAAGTGTTTAACACCCCCTGACCCCCCGGTTCATACTGTCGCAGTTTTGTTGTTATATTATTTGATTTACACACATGACATTACAATTACAATTTAGCAGACATGACACAGTTAACAGTGTCGTTGTGAGTTTTGTTTGGCCGCAAAAGTAGAGGATGTTTACTGTCGCTTTACTGCTTGGTGGAGGGTCAATTATTATGTGTGAAGATATGAAGTTTTATGGGCTGGGCTTAGCCCCCAATGTTTCAAGATCCTAAAAACGCCCCTGCATTTCAGTAACTTCATTGCTTGCCACCTTTCTGTAGTGAATTGGCTACTAAACAGCTGGTTGTGATTAACAACTTATGATTGTTTGTCATTGAAGACCTATCAGAAGAAGATGTGGGTGGCTGAGAGTCACTGGTGGCAGTGTTGGAGTGCTCCTTGGGGAAGTGGAGGAGTCTTGTGTCAATTGTTTTCAGGAGCAACATGGATGCGGCACTGCCTTCCTCTCCCTGCAATACATTTATAGCAGTTTGTCAGCTATGTGAAGTCCTGCCAGATACTATTGCAAGTAATTTAGGACAGCAACATAGATGTTAATTTTATTTTCAAATAATTTAATATAATAATAAGATGTGTAATTTAATAAATAATAAGATGTCTAATCATGTAGTAGTAATGGAATAGTCCATATAATCTGAAACATCTAAACAAAAAAATGATCTAGAGTCACAACCTCGACCCGAAGTTTTGTTACGACATCGATATTCCAAAATTAAGCAAGACTACATTCACTTCAAAATGCTATCCATCATCCAAAGAAACCTGACTAACCTGGATAATTGGAAGTCACAGCCCATGTCCCATCCCGAACAGCCTCCAGACTTTGGCCCAAATTAACACACCCCACCCATTATTGTATTTGAACACATATTTGGGATTCAAATACAAACTTCTTGGTTAGTGGGCTGGTCAGGTTGGAGCCAATAACAAAATAAATTGCTCTTAGAAAAGTGAGCCAACCTAGCAAAAAAAAGATTCTGGTTTATTGGCATTTATCTTCACAGTTTGTGTCATCATTTCAGTAGTTTCATGCCCCGTCTGACTTCGTTAGCAATGTCCCCAGCAGTGTTCCCAGATCTCAGCAGTGTCACCAGAAGACTTGTCGAGCCTTATATATATATAACATATATATATGTGTTCTGTTTCTCAGCAATGCCATAGACTGAGTTGCCCCTCTTATTGTTGCCATGACCAGGCTCGAAGGCCATGACAAAGTGGGAAAGGGCACAGCGATTCAATTAACAAGGTTTATTGTAACATAAGATGGTCAAAATAACGCTTATATTATGGGATGGGTTAGTCGGCAACATCAGTAGTGTAAGTGTGGATGATCTGCTGGCAGGGAGGATGAGAGAGAGACATGATCTTGGAGGTGGAGCTTTTATCTCCTGTGGAGCACTGGGACCAGGTGTTCCCGATCGGGGAGGGAACACTGCAATCAGCTCCTCAAACAGAAAACCACATCACCATTGCAGTACTGACAAACATACACAATCGAGCCACACATGGGCGTCACATTGTCTGGATGGGTGGTAATATTTTAGATTAGTGTCTAAATGTCTGTGAGGACCCAATTTGGCCCAGTCTTTTTGGATGCCAAAGCAAGGACCATGGATTTATTTTAAGCTGCCTGACCTGTGCCTTTGCCTGAGGATCTAAAATCCTGACTTCTTTCTAAAACACATTGCATGATATACATAGTCACAGATTTCACGTCTATCACTGGTAAATCTCACATTAAATAGTTTGGCAGAAGGTTATTAGCTATAGCTATAGTTATTACACATTCTGTAATCTAACTGCCCTGCACCTCACCAGGTCATATGATTTCATGTGAATACTGATAATCCTCGAGTCTGTTACTGTCAGGATCTGCTCTGTATGTCTGGTTGTTTGTCTCTGTGCTTGCTAGTTCTGGTTATTTTGGTACAGTCTGTGTTGGGTGTTATTCTCGTTAGTCTGTTTTCGATTTTGGTCAGTGGGTGTTCTGTCTGTTAGTTCCGTGTCTCTGCGTGTTGTCCCGTTTCCTGTTTTAGTTTGGTAATCGTGTGTCTCTGGTGTGGGTCCACTTCTTGTCTTGATTACACTAATGTATTTAGGATGTCTACTTCATCCTTCTTCCGTCTCTTACAGAACCCGCTCTTCTAGTCCAGTACCCTTTTTCCACAGGGGCCTTCGTCTCCTGCCAGACCGTTATTGTAAATAAGAATCTATTCTTAATTAACTTGCCTGGTAAAATAAAGGTATAATAATAAAAAATAAAAAAATAATAATAATGTGTTCCACCTGTTTTATTTCCCTTCCTGCTTGTATGCATCTGTACATGTCCGAGTCTCCTGTACTGTTGTCATGTCGTCACCATATGTCGTGTTGGATTATTGTTTTCGTGTGGTTATGCTTCTCATGTTGCGGACTATGCCCGTGTTGGGACTTCTGCCTGCCACCGATGCATGAAAGCCTAACTGTCTGCGTTCAAATGATTGTTGCAAACGAACAGAGTTAGGATTCTTGCGTTTGGGCCCTGAAGCTCTGTTTTCCTGCCTCAGCAGACTAAGGTGACCTCTGTCTTTTTGTGCATGTACAGCAGGCTTTGTCCTTATGTTTATCTTTTGAATAAAATGTCAAGCCGTTTCATACTATAATCACATTTTCACAGAAATTTAATGAATGTGGAATAGAGAGGAGGATGATGGGAATATTGAAGACGCTGCAGCAGCTCTATAATATGTCCAGCTCACATCTATCATTTTGCCAACCAACTTTAGATGAAGCAGTCTTTGTATTTGAACGCATATTTGATCCACTTCTGTGTGACAAAAGCCTCAAAATGTTGCGTTCCTATGGAAACCAGGCTCACGTAGGTCCCATGGAAAATGACAGCTACAGTATCTTGGAAAATAATGAACTTACTGTTTGTCAGACCAGAAATGAGACAAAAATTAGCTATATGTCTATGAAGATTCTCAGTCATCCAGGTCATAGTTATCCAATGAAGGTTAAAATCAAGGGCAACTGGACTTGGTTGAAGATACTGGAAGACGTTTCGTCCCTCATCCAAAGGACTTCTTCAGTTCTGACTGACTGGCAGGGAAACTAGCTATTTAACCTCAGTGGGGTCGTGCTGAGATAGCAAGAGCAAAGAAAGACAGACCTGGAAATTCCAAAACCTACAGTCCAGAGCGAGCTGCACTAACAGAACAGGAGAATTGTCTTGGAGGAGAAAGGACAACAACCCCACAACACTTGAAACAGACAACAGATGGGTGAAAAACTTGTCAGATAGGGAACTCACCCAACCAGAGAAAGACGTTCTGGCCAAAGGATTAAACTTCGCCATTACACCACAGCAACTACCAATAGTAGACCTCATCACAGCCACAGAATCGGCCATTAGGAAAAACAAATTAACAGAAACAGAAGCGGAACAGCTCAGACTAAAGGTATCTGCAGCCCTCTCTAATGCGAAGGCCCCCCCTTCCAACTTCACCATCCAAGAAAGGAAGGCTGTGACATCTCTGAGCAAGGATCAAAACATCACTATCCTACCTGCTGACAAAGGAAGATGCACGGTAGTACTTAACACAGCTGACTACCAGAACAAAGTCAACACACTATTAATGGACACAAACACATATGAGACACTGAGACGAGACCCAACCAGCGGATACAAGAAAAAGGCCATAGAATGTCTACAACAGTTACAGAAGGACAACACCATCACCCGTGAACAATATTACCGTTTGTATCCTGGAGAAGCCATTCCATGCATTTATGGACTACCCAAGATACACAAAGAAGGAGCCCCACTCAGGCCGATCATCAGCAGCATTAACTCGGTCACCTACAACATTGCCAAACACATTTCTACCATCTTAACTCTATTGACTTTGTAAACAAAGTTCGAGGACTAAAACTACAGGGGAGGAGGAAAAGAAAGTCAAACGCAACAACATTGTGATTCCATACGTGTCTGGAGTATCAGAGAAACTCAGGAGGATTTTCAACAAACATAACATCCCTGTGTTTTTTAAACCCAAGAACACACTAAGACAGATGCTGGTCCACCCCAAAGACCGCACACCCAAACACAAGAAAAGCAATCTAGTGTATGCGGTCCAATGCAGTGAGGAATGCACAGACCTGTATATTGGGGAGACTAAACAACCACTACACAAACGCATGGCTCAACACAGAAGGGCCAACTCCTCAGGTCAAGACTCTGCAGTCTACTTACATCTGAAGGACAGAGGACACTCGTTTGAGGACCAGCAGGTGCACATTTTAGACAGAGAAGATGGATGGTTTGAAAGAGGTGTCAAGGAAGCATCTACACCGGGGTCGAGAAGCCGTCATTGAACAGAGGAGGGGGTCTACGCCACCACTTATTCCCCACTTACAATGCTGTCCTTTCATCACTTCCCAGGAAACTCAACAAACGTAACCTATTGGCCTCAGGTGAAGATACCAACGATGGTCGTTCAGTCTTGACCACAGGTAGTCTTAACGACTGTAACGACTGTCGTCACAGCAACAAGGAACACTAACGAACCAGCGGTATCGATGACCCGGGCCAACGACCCCACTGAGGTTAAATAGCTGAGTTTCCCTGCCAGTCAGTCAGAACTGAAGAAGTCCTTTGGATGAGGGACGAAACGTCTTCCAGTATCTTCAACCAAGTCCAGTTCCCCTTGATTTTAACCTTCGTTGGATAAAAATTAGCTAGTTACCAAAACTCAAGTGTCCATGTCACATCTGAGGCAAAAGCTTATCCACACGGCTCCCCAGAGTACTTGACTTGGTTTACTCAACAGTAAACAGTACTCAACAAACAGTCCTATAGTGTCTGATGTGGTTTGCATGACTCTTCCCAGAAGCCATGCGCTCCAGGGGCCGTTTTCATCCAGGATCATCACTGTATGTCCTGACACTAGATTTTACTTAACTTTATTCCATTTTCAGCGTTCCTTTTAAGATGGCCGAGTACTCACACACCCTCCTCTTCCAAAAGAGGTGTGAAAGGTACTGAGTCTTCTTACATCTACAGTAAGACTAAATGTAAATGCTCCATACTTGTATAGCGCCTTTCTAACCACTCAAAGTGCTTTTACACTACATCTGCATTCACCAGTCACACACTGAGCCTAAGTGCTCAAATGGAAATTAACAGTCACACTCATTCATACACTGGCGGAACAGCCGCCAGGGGCAAATCGGGGACACTTCGACACGCAACCAGGGGGAGCCAGGGATTGAACCGCCGACCTTCCGATTAATGGCCAACCCGCTCTACCTCCTGAGCCACAGCCGCCCCATATGACCCATAGTCATAGTTAATATCATGGTTAACAAGCTCTTTCAGGTCATCAGATGATGTAGTTAGTGCTCCCTCATTAAGTATGGCCTCCACTTCACAGTCAGCAGTCTGTAGATGCTTCTCGTCTATTGTTTGCTCATGCAGGGCAAAACGATGACCAGTGGGTGGGTTGAAAATCCACTGGACTTGACCTCTTCTGCACATGAAATGTCAAAGTGCATTTAGGCAAGCGTGTAAGAGACCTTTGCGTGCACGGCACGGGTTTTTAAACAAGTAAACAGTACACCAGATCTTTTAGGGATGCTGCAATCTCTTTTGACCTCTGGGCCCAAAACAATCCACACCTATGCTGGTGAAAAGTGGTCTATCTGGTAGATGTCTGTCTGAAGGCAAATCTTACCTTTTTTTAATCATGAGCCTTTGCTGCAGGGACGCAAAATTTCTGGCGTAGGCGAGACAGCACGTAGTTTATCCGAGTGTCTAACCTTTTCATGTACGTCCCACAGAAGCAGAGTTGTGGGCTGTCGTTTGGTACAACTGCTTAAATGCTTTGATTCCTCAGGCTTTGCAGGCTCACTGAGTCGACCCCCTACTCTCAGAATGTTTTTTTTGTTGTTTTCTTTTTAAATGTATTTATTAATAACACAAAGAGCAGATAAAACAAAAGTATATACAACATAGAAAGATTGTGCAGGAGAGGTAAGACACGCCAAAGGGCTTATAGTAAAACCTCCTCTCTAGGATTTACTACTACTAATAATAATATTAGCAACATGTATAACATGTGTACCTCCTGTGGCTGTGGCTCAGGAAGTAGAGAGGATTGGCTGTTAATCGGAAGGTCAGTGGTTCAATCCCGGCTCCCCCAGGCTGCATGTCAAAGTGTCCTTGGGCAAGATACTGAACCCTTAATTTCCCCTATTGGCTCTTCTGCCAGTGTGTGAATGTAGTGTAAAAGCGCTTTGAGTGGTTAAAAAGACTTGAAAAGCGCTATACAAATACGGACCATTTACATTTAATATTCCTCCAGACCAGCTGAGTGGTAAGTGCTCTGGATAAGCGTACCAGTGCGAGTGAATCAGTGTACTCATTCACAGTCATTTACTGACTCTTTGGTGATCAGAGGTGGCCATGGAGTACACAACTCATACTCAAGTTCAAGTAGCCTATGTCGTGGAAATTATATTAGGGGTTGAGCAAAGAATTGAGTAACAACCAACCATTGTCTTTGAAGAATTTATTTAACAAAAGAGAATAAACAGAGAAGTCACATATACAGCTGGTCCAGAGACCTGCCGCATAGGGCGTCATTGGGCGTCTGGCCTCAAGCAAAGGGATGCATCATCATTTACACAGTCTAGGTTTCTATGTTTTGGGGAACAGAGATCCTCTCTCAGCCTTGAATGAACATTCAGGGAGAGGAGAGGAAAACACCAAAACAATCTCACAGCTCTGACCTAAACCCTAGTAAATGTGGACAGACCAACATAAGGAGTATAGGAGAGGAAAGGTTAAGGATAAAAACACAATACATATCTATAACAATAATAGTAATAATAATGATAATATTCAAAGTTTATACATAAAAGATTAAATGTAAGAGGACACAATTTTCTGCCATAACAATCCTCCCTCTGGCCATATATCCAAGAACAGAAAATTGACTATAGAAAAGTAGAGTATAGATAGTCTTGATTCTTCCAGATTGATGCTTGTTCGCTCTAACTCTGTTTGGCCATCAACTGCTCTGCAGTGAGCTCATGAAAGACAAAACTCCTCTTGATCCTCCTTGCCTCTTTGACCCTCTGGAACAGCCATTAGGAAAGCAGAGCAATTGCCTGTCCACTGTGAGATCTCCATCTGGTCACCAGAAGAAGCCCAGGTGGTCTGTGTCCTCTTTCGGAACTCTCACCTGGTCGAACGACTTCGACATCCGTCATCATTGCAACATACTCCGTGTCAGAACTCCAGCGAGGGACTTTGTCAGGTCTGGACCCTGAAGCAGCTCTTTGTTGAGTGAAGTGCAGTTGAAGACCACAGAGAGTTTCTTCTTTTGTGGTAGAAGAAGCACTACACTCTCCTTTCCTGTTGGGTCAGCTATGTTTTTGGCACCTTGACTGCATATTCCTTTTGTAACATGTCACTGACGTAGTCTGTGTATTCCCAGTGGAATTTGTGGTTTTTGCAGAGTTTTGTGCTCGCTGTAGCACTTCAGTTGTTTGACCGCTGATTTATTTTTGGGGAGGTTGCTGAGCTCTTTGAGATGACAACTTTAATATTGATTAGCTTATCAATAATGTTCTTTGTCTTTTATTAAGACAGGTAGAAACAAGTCCTTATTTTTCTGCGTTTCTAGTTAAAATTACTTACATACTAGCCTTGTCTGACAGATTTCAACTGTAGTTCCTATTCATACGTATGTACATGTATATACACAATGTATGTATTTAATATTTATAAAATACATATACACAAGGCGAGAGAGTTTAGGGACCTGGATGTCTTTCCAAAATGTTCACCTTGTGTGTGAATTGTTTCAATTTGTGATACCCAGTGTGCCTCTTCACATCACCAAAGCTGGTCATCCTCACTTTCAGCAGTGGTGGAGGGGCTCAAATAGGCAGTAGGCTATAGGCTATTACACAGGCGACAGGCCATCTGTCATCACTGGTGAACATGATAGTAAAGGTATATATATCTGTCACAAACACTAATTCTCCTCAGGAATCCAAATCTTCAAATGTGCCCAAGATGTATGGTCCTTCTCCCTTTTTGATGCCTAAAATGAAACACATTTTCCAGATTGATTGAAACAATTAAATTATTGGACAAACAATGACCTTGTATTGTAGTTCATCTTTATTTCATATTAGAAATATAGATTTTTCAAGTCTATTTTTAATTTAGTGGCATTTTTCCCCACTGACACTTATTTCATGCCACATTTGTTTTCATGTAATTTTCATGACAATGTGTGTTTTCACCACCGCTCTCACCTTTTAGCTAACCACATCCCCCCATCTATCTTAAGCAAGCTCATCAACTGCTACCAGATTCTGGCAGTTAAAGGAATTCTGAATCAACCAATTTGAGACTGTAGCTCTAAATAAAAATAGTCCACCCTGACAGTGGCCAGGCTCTGCTTTATTTAAGTTAACAAATATTTTACACTAATAAGGTTAAATTTTAACATTGCAAATAAAAGCAAGCTTTTTATTCCAGGCCACTGTTCCCTCCACTACACCACCACTTGAAATTATTTTTTATTACTGTTATCCACTGAAAGTGAGTATTTTTGTTGAGCAATTGCTTTTCTTTCTTAAAGTCAGTGATTCTGTGAAGTCAGTGAAGCTGAAAATGATAAACGATGTGGAGCGGCGTGACGGCTCCTTCTTAGTCTGCTTGTGAGAGTGCTGTGCTGTGTCAGTTACTGTGTCTACCCATGTTGTTTTCTGAGATGCCAGAGGAGCTGATTGCAGTAACCATCCAGATCAGGAGCACCTGGGTCGAGTGCTCTACAGGACATAAAAGTCCCACCTTCCAGCGAGGCCATCCCTCTTTCCTGTCAGCGCTTGCACCCTTTTGCTTTGCTTAGCCTTTTGTTTCACTCCACTTTACACTTTATTCTACACCATCCACACACCTGTTCCGTTTATTTCCTGTATTACAATTAATAACTTGTCATTGTGGCCTATGGGCCGGGTTTTGACAAGCTGCCAGTCAGAGAAGAATAATCTTCCTTTATTGTTGACTCATTATGTACATTGTGCATTGACAGTGAGCTCTGTATGCTCATCTCATCCATTCTGCTTTCACTTGTTAACATTACTTAACACTGTTTGCTTTTCTGAAACAGAATCTTAACTGAGATCAAGCTGGAATTGTCCTTTAATCAGCTCCATTATTACTTAATAAAATAATGTTTCACAGAAGCAGAATAGTAGCTGTGCCAAGGGGCCGAGAGAGTAGGCATGCGGTTAATTTTTACATCAGGTTACAGCCCGTTTGTCACGAGGTGGTGTTTGTTTGAAAGGTTGGAGGATCCAAATGCAGGACACGGATCAGGCAAATACAGTTCAGAGATTTATTTAAAAGGCGAGCTCACTTTCAGGCAGAGTGGCTGAGCAGAGGGTTTCCAAAAATAAGTACAAACGATCCAACAGGAACCCAAAATCCACAGGAAACAAGAGGGGCAAACGAACTGGCAGAATTATATCACACGACATGAGACTGAAACAGAGCAACAGCAAGCTACAATGACCCGACAGAGACTGAACACAACAAGCACACGTTTACAGAGTACAAAAATATTCTACTTAAGTAAAATTACAATTACTTTGATGAACTTTTACTTAAAAATCTACTCAAGTAAAAGTTACTTAGTTATTTCTTTAATGAAATGATTTGATATGATACAATTTGATTTAATATCTTATACTTGTTATACTTACATTGCATTTTTTTGTGATTTGAAAACTGAACAAAGCCAAACAAACAAAGCGCTTTCAATTTTAGTTTGTTTGACAGATACTTTGCCAAATCAATGGCAAAAAACATTTTATGAGAAGTCTGAGAATGTTTTCGCTTCATTAGGAAACGGTGGCGGAAAAGATTAGATTCTGGCAGGCCGCACTGGACTGGGAAAACGAGAAACACTGGACTGTATATGAAGTCATATCCCTATTTTAATTCAAACAGGTGATCATTTAGTGGGATATCATAAGCGTTAGTATAATAAATAACAAGTGACCGGGAAGTTGCTAATGCCAACTAACATTGTCATGCACCGATGTCTTTTTGGCTATTTAGAGTAAGGCATCTTACCAAACTATGTAAACTTATTTTTTAACCACCAATGGAAGTAGGCTATTATTTAACTGACCTCTACATCAGGGGTCCCCAACTACATTTCTTCCGGGGCACTAATTTTTCTAAGTAGACACTGCGGGGTCCGGACTGTTTAATATTCTCAACTTTTGCAAAATGAACGTTTTTATTAGCTTCTATCAGTGTAAACAGACTCCTAAAAACATGGAATGCCATAATGATAAATCTACATAGGCCTACTTAACTAGAAAATGCTCTCAGACCGCAGCCAAGGAGGCAGTTCACTGAGGAGAGATGGTTAAAATCTGTCATTGTAAATGTAACTCTGATTGGCATGATATATTAATCAACCGGTTTGGATGCTATTAAGCATCTGCACCGTTATTGTGCATGAGACACCTGTACCTGCACCTGTTACTTGTGTTAACAGCAGATGCCTTTTAATACCACAGGGCACAGAAGTCTGGGGCAGCTAAACAAACTATTGTCAGGCAGTTACTGGTATTTTCTATAATTCTGTGAGCAGTCATGATCTGACTTTATGCTGCACGGCGAAAATGAAAGGAGTTGGTTACCTGGCTGAGAACGTGGACGTGTGCAGCCTGTTGCCTGCAGCTCTTTATCTAACAGCTCACTGCCATGTTTCAAACTGGTCCGTAATATTTCAAACTGTTGTAAATGACGGTTGCCTTGTCATGGAGACGCATTGATGTGGTCTACACGACGGCGGTCTAACTTACAAACAGATTGCACTTCCTGTGACTACTTTAAAATAAAATAAAATAAAATGAAAGTCAACTTGTGTTTTGCCAGTTAAATGCTTTTAATGTGAAACTGCAGAAACAGCAAATGTTCAGTTTGCATTAGCAGTAACTTGATACAGCATGATAAAGCTGTTGTTCTTTTGCACTTGAAGACAAAGTGGTCACGAGTTTTTTTACTCAGTAAAGGATGTGATTGAAAATGTAGCCAAGTACAATACTTTAAACAAAACATACTTAAGTAAAAGTAAAATTACAGATTCAAAAAACTACTTTAAAAAGTACAAGTACACAAACAAGCTACTCAATTACAGTAACATGAGTAATTGTAATTCATTACTTTCCACCTCTGCACATTTAACACCAGGAAACGAGCAGGGCAGGACCAACACCAGGTGGAGGCAATCAGACACAGACAGACAGACAGACAGACAGACAGACAGAGGTATCACAGGGAGGGACAAACAGACAGGCAGGAAGAGGGATTACTGGGGGGAACAGACAGAAGAAAACCTTAATGCAGAATATAAACTGAACATTAAACACAACAGGAAACAAGCAGACTGAACACAGCACACAGAACACTGGTCACTAAGCATAAGAACAAAAACCAACGGGAAACAAGCAGACTGAACACTTATAATACAGCTAGGCTACAAACAAACCAGGGAGAACAGACTGAGACTAAAAGGTTGCAAAAAGGCCACGATTCAAACAACAAAAACACAGGGGCCAACTAAAACAGGACAGACAGGCAAACGAATAATAAACTGAATAACGAGAACAGAAGAGACTAAAGCAGAATGATCAAAATCCGATTAATAATGAAACTGGCAGAGAACATAAATAGACAGCAGACAGACAGAACCCAAGCATGATGATATTGAAGCTAATAAAAACCATCAGACAGAATTAAACTGATTAAATAACTAAGGCAGGCACAGATTATATCAAAATAAGACAGAACAGATCAGACCAGAACTACACAGAACATGGGGAAGACAGAACAACATAGACAAACTCCCCAAGAAGACATAAACAGACAGGATGAGACCAAAACACAACAGACTAGATAACAAAAAGATCAGACAGGCAATATGTGACACTGTTGACAAATAGGCAGTAAAAAATTAATGTATTGATAAGTGATTCAATTAAAAAACTACATATAGCCCCTTCGTAGATGTCACATGACTTACGTTACGTGATGTAATGTACCAGGGGCGGAACTAGACTCTCTGCACAGTGGGGGTGGAGCTTCATTACAGGGCCCACATGCTACCAAGTTATTTATACCAAGTCTACATGACCTCAGAGTCACTCCGAAAGTCCACTGAGTCCGTTTGCGTTGCGGCTGCCGGTGCTGATCGCAGCCATTCTAGTCCGTGCTCACACCATCGCCTATTAGAAGTGTCTCTCCGCTCCGCTCTAGAGAGAATACGCAGCCAGTGAATTTTTGACGGAAGACGCGTCAAGCAGCACAGAGCAGACGAACCGGGCAGGAAGTCAGACAGAGAAACGGCATAGAGAATCTGGTCAATTTTCAAAATAAAATACCCTATGCATACTAAAGATCGTGTATCAACAAAGTTAAAACAGACAAAAATAAACTATTTAATTACATAGACTACTTAATTATAGTAGAAGCACAAAAAACCCTCTAATCACCAAATCAACAAAATCTAAACATGTCAGCAAAATTAGGCAGGCAAAACGCTCTTATTCTGAAATGCTCCCTGTGGAGACAACAGAACGAAAGCAGGTCACAGAGAGCTGTGAATAATGTAGTAGAAGCACAAAAAGGACATATTAAAAACAAGTGATTAACGTGGAGCAGGCTGCATGCGCCGCTGCTGAAACACTTCTGAAACGCTTCCCGAGGAAGTTGATGCCGGGCAGAGGATGGAGCTAAACTGCAGGTAGTAGCCCATCTCTCAGAATTCCCAGGATGCATGACGGTAAAGGGAGGTTTTTTTTTATTTGCTAATAAGTTTCCCATTTGTTTGATATACAAATGTTACTTTATGATTTATGTTTTGTTTTAAATATGTCTACTTAGAAGAAAGTGTTTTTTGTTCATCTTTTTGTGGTCGTTTACTATCAAAACCAGAAGTGACGTGACTGTTTGATAAGAACAGCTGAATATTTAATTTTTATTGGAAGTCAACTGCATGCAGCTTTCTCGTCTGGCAGTGTCGACAATCAACTGACAACTGCCCTTGCTACCTCCCCTTATTTAATGTACTTATTTTAACTGAAACCACAATCTTTCCTAAACCTAACCCATCGGTTTTGAATTACTTTATGCAGATGGATTAATTAAATGTATGACAAGCACCAGAGCTTTATTTACACTTGTTTTCCCCAGCTGCACTAGGCCCAACCTTCACTTGAGACCCAACTTTATTTTACTGAAAGGCTAAAGAGGAGTTTTTGCTTGCTCATGGTGGAAACTGTTAATAATAATTAAAAACAGTACATTCTAGATCTACTGTAAATGAAAAGCGCAATGAAATTCGGTTATGAAATGGCACTACAATAATGAGGGGCAATACCAATCAACCCTTTAAAGGTGCAGTGGGATTATTCGGTAGAGAACACCTCACTCTAAAGGAGAAGAGAGTTTGGTGTTTGGCAACACAGTTCAGTGCAGTTTAACACTACATGTGTATCACAGTAATTCTGAAAAACATCTGGCAGATGAACCTTTCTGCTTTCTCATTCATCCAAATGCCCACAGCTCAAGAGCAGAATAAAGAAAGTTATTGTTATGAAAATTCTGGTGACAGAGTTGATCCTTAGAAGAAGGAAGCTCAAGATGACTTACGCAGCATTGTTTATTGAAGCCCAGCCGGGGAGATCATAGCATCATCGTACAGCTTGAGAACACAATGCCTAGCCAACACCAAGAATCCCTCTTGGAACACAATATTTATCCCTCCACTACCCAAATGAGTTTATGGACTTTCCCTACAAGGTCATTGTTAACTGGCCTAAATTTGAACAGCCAATCTGCTGGATGTTAGACTCAAATGCATTACTTACTTCACGTTGGGATCAGGAGGTCTCGTGTATTGCATTCTAATTGGAGACAGTGAGTCTGTAAACATACGAGACTCCAAGAAAACACCGTTATCTGCTAGCCTTGAGCCAGCTGTCCTGATCCTGACAGGTAGACAGACAGAGGCAAAGAGCTATGTTGGAGGCATCAAGGATCAGTGTACTTTTGGGGGACAGTTGGTAACCCCAGGCATGAGCTGCATATGACCCGTAACTCATCTGTGACCTGAATTAGACCCACTAAGAAAATCCCCCCACAGTTAGCCCATGTTGTGATGCGGTTTAGTGTTGACTGGTGGATTTTGAATCTGTGGGCCAGCTCTTTTTGCATCAGACCCAACGACAGGTTCTGGCATACTACATTTGGCACACTATACTAAATCTTTTTCTGGCATACTAAATAGTATGGTATTGGCACCATTTCCTCCACCTCCAAGGTGGGTTAAATTCAAGGGCAATTGGACTTGGTTGAAAATACTCAAAGCATTTTCACTTCTTCAGCTCAAGTGCGCAGCCATAGCTGAGGTCCTTAGGAAGAGACAAAGAATTGAGGATACATGTGATTCAGTGTCTGCCAAACAGGTTGTAACAAAACTTGCGCTTCTTAACACTTATTTCTGCAGAAAAGTTGTTCATCATCATGTTTTACTTTCTAATGTATTTGGTTTTTTATTAGTTGATTGAAGCTGTCTAAGAGACAAGTCACCGGTGGTGATGAAGGACCTACAAGAGTACAAAACAGCAGAAAGCCTAAGAGATGCCACAAGAAGACAAACGGTGAACATATTCATGGCTCACACTTGATAATCTTGGGTATGTGAGTTTCATGTTTTCTTTTATTTGTGCCAAAAAACTTGGCCGTTGCATAAATTTAGATTACTCTTGTCTCAGACAGGCACCTTCCCACTAAAGCAGACAGAGAAGAGTATGCTCTTGGGATAGGGATACTGTTCCCTTATCTCAAGGATACATATACTAAAAAATAGTTATAGTCATTATTATTGAGACATTCATGTCAAACTGACACAGACACTGACACACTAGAATTCTCTGTGATTTCTTATGAGCTGAGTATGACAAAGCATTGAAGTTGTTTTCATTTAGGAATTAGCACAGGATACGTTTCCTGGTGTCTGAAAACAGTAAAGGAGGATTTGAAGAGGATCTGAATTGCCACCAATGGCTCTTTTGGCGTTTCTCCAGGAGGCCCAAATTTCCAAAGAACTGTTTATGTTGAAAGACAGCTTGATGGGAATGCTTGCCAAGAGGCAATGTCTTTGCTCAACCACAGACCATTCCCTGATTGTCCAGAAGATGAACCTATGAAAACTGTCAGATTCCTTGATACAGAAGGATAGGTAAGATTGGAATAATATCTTTCAAATGGCTTGAAATTTAATGAATTATGCCACTTGGTGCAGTCAGCCGAAAGTCTCCCAGGAAGTGATCTTGATGAGGCAACACGTCAGTTGCTGTAATTGCAGTTCCAGTTCATTAATTCTTTTCATGACAATATGATTAAAGCTAGGGTAGGCAATTTATTTTACAACCAAATGTTGTTGTCTGAAATTCTCTTTATTTACCAACAGCAAGCAATAAATCAAATGCCTTTGTGTTAAAGTTGATGGTTTAGGATGGACTGGTTATTTGCGGTGCAGTGAAAGAAGAAATAAAAATTGTCCTGGCCATTTCTGGCCCAGGTGGCAATCAACCCTGTGGGAGTTAACTCATCGCTGGACTTTTGCAGAGACTAAAAAGAACATGCCATACATTTTAAATACAGTTTTCTCATATTACACAGACATATAATAATTCTCTCTGGGTAGTTCTCCAAATTTGCCTACCCCAGTTTTACGACAGTGACTTAAAGACACTGACAAAAACAAGCAGAAACCAGACTTGTACAATATACATTCTATATCACAAACCACAACAATGTTTTATCTTCAGAATCACATTTTCCACTTCATAAGAACAACAGAAAAAAATAGCTGAATTTTCATGATTACAATAACATATTAGAGAAGTAAATCAGAACCTTTCAAGAGGGTATACCAATGTCTACAGACTAAATACACTGTTCAAAAATAAGGTAAAACTTCATGATTACAGTATAAAATCAACTTTAGGGATATCAATCTGTCCAGTTCGGAAAGATAAGCGATTGTGAATCAGTGTCACCTGTTTTGGTGCAAATGAAAGTGACAACAGGTGCACTGGAGAGGAAACAACAAGTGACCCCCCCCCCCTTAAAGGAAATGGTTATGCAGATAGTGGCTATAGACAGTTGCTCTCTCCTCATACTTCCTTCCTGACTGATTGTTCTCTAGTTTAGCATTTTGCTAGTGTCCTTGTCACTGCCGGTAGCATGAGGTGGTACCTGCAGCCTTTTTAGGTTAGTCCAGCTCCTCTGGTCTGTAGACGGCATGGTGAACATTGCTGCAACATCCTCCAGCATGACTGGTTTTGCAGTGGGTCAGTGATGGACTGGAGGCATATACTTGGAGGGTGGCACAGGCCTCCACATGCTAGCCAATAGTATCCTGACTGCTGTTAGGTACTGTGATGAAATCCTCAGAGCCATTGCCAGACTTAGTCTTACGCTGGTGCAGTGAACCCTGGGATCCTCCTAGTGCCTCATGTGGCCAGAGTGTGTAAGCAGTACGTGGATGGCATTGATTGGCCCTCACGTTCCCCATACCTGAATCCAATTGAGAACCTCTGGGATGTATATGATATAGTGCATCAGACGCTGCCAAGTAGGGATGCAGCGATTACCGGATTTCACTATTAACTGTGCTTTAAAATGCCACGGTTAATTAATTGTAAAGGCTCCACTACACTGAGTGTTTCTGTTGCAGGGAATGAAACTGTTGCAACTTGCACAAAACGAAGACGAAGTTACACGAGCGGTGCACCAGCTTGAAGTGCCGTGCTTATCTGAGACATGGAGGCTACTACACTGGCTAACCTCTGGCAGGGGGACCAAACTGTGAAGCTTTATTTCCACCAAAGCATTGAGTGATCACCTATTCAACAACTTGCTGTTAAAAGATTGCTGCTAAAGGAGCGAATATCTAGGCTACATCAATTTTAATGCAAGGAAAGGTAATACATAAAGTTGAGTTAAATAAAGTTGGTATAACAGTAACAGTTCAGTTTATTACCCTCCTTAATAACAATTTCCCCTGGGGGATAAATTAAGTTAATATTCCTCATATTAATAATACTTAAATATTATAGATACATAATTGTTAATGTAATCAAATATTAAAAATCAACTTAAGTAATTACTAGTGTTGTTAAATTAATTAATGCATAATAATCATGATAATCCTTAAACCCTGATTATTCCTGAGTACTGATTGTACCAACAACATCTGTGTTCGTTGCTCCATCAATTTGGGAGGAACAACAGTTTCTCCTGAAGTTTCTCTTTCCACAGCTAGTCTGAAGCAGTTTCTCCCTCTCTGGCAGCACACTAGCTCCACTCTATTCCATTTCATATAATAGAACACCTTATTTCACTCTGTTTTCAACCACTTATCTTCTCTGCGACACACCTGTCTGAGCTGTGTGTGCTACAGTGACTGAAGGGGACTAGAAGTGTCTCATTGCGCAGCCGCTTAGCTAGCGATCACCAGTAGTTTGCATATTAGGCGCCCAAGATGCATCAGTAAATTTTAAATAACCGGGGTTACATTGGGAAACAGATGAACCTGGCAGAGCTGTACACAGTGGGACAATGGATCTATAATGAGACCTGGATACTGGCCACCTCTCAGCTTATAATTTTGCCAGTTACTCTTTGATAAATGGTTGTTTTATAGCGAAAATCTGTGACATCATTGGGAACACGCCGGGCAAGTGAGAAAAACCCGAAAGTACCCCTGGAAGCTGAAACTGTATGAGCCAGGCGAGAAATTCTCATTGGACTGACGAGCCCTTTCTTCGGGTCCGGTATCAAGTTCTACTAATGCATCCATGAGTTGGACACAGCTTGTACTGATGTCCTTCTATCTTTGCAGTGTGACTATTTTTAAATGTTGAGCTCATGCTCACACAAACCTTGGAACAATAATGGGAATAAAAATAGACAAAAAGTTGTAAATAGATGTAGTTATATAAAAGTGTCTGCCAAATGAGTAGCCTAAATGTAAATTTCATATTTGTAAATGTTACTTGTGTTGTGGGGGTTTCTGTGCTTATAGCCCCAGTTGCTCATCGATGTTTTGGGAAACTTTGGGACTTACTCACTACCTGTAGAGGTAGCTCTGTGTATTCTTAGTGATATCACTGCTTCTTGCTGCCCTTTTCTCAGTGGAAAATGTATCATGTCTATCAAAGGTGGCATGCAGATTGAAAAAAATTTTTTTTTGGAAATGCAAGGATGAATTTTGCATAAAATCTCACCTCTACTGGTTTACTGGAGAATGTAAAATTTTAAGCTATCAGGATATTGTGGCATTGTATTTTCATTGAGGGTGGTAAAACTGGAATCCCGTCTATTAGTCTGTAAGATGGGGGGCACACTAAAAAGTATTTATTTTCCAACTAACTTTCAATAAGCCACTACTACAGGTTTGAGCTCAAGGACTTGTTGCTGGGACTTAAGCTCTAGATACATTTTACAATGGACTCAAACCTCATATGTCACCAGGTGTAGCATTTGAGGTGGTGAAGAGAACAATACAACAAGATACAGAGAGTGTACTGTCTACTGTCATGCATAAATATGTGTGGGAAAGTATGTGAATCCATGATGGATATATAGATATAAGATTAAAAATCTGTGAAATTGTCTTTTAGTATTAGGTTTACGAAGGGTTTTTGGGTCATGGTTATGGATGTAGCCAATAAAATGCCCTCACAAGGGTAGTATTTCACTGATGTGTGTGGGTGTGTGATGATGATGTTTGTGTGCACATGAGAGAATTTCATTGTCATTGTCACACTTGGCAGATGTAAGTACATCCATGCTTCCTCGATAGAGCATTGACATTGACTGAGGCAGACTGGCAGTAAAACCTCCCCTGTAAGTCAGTCTGACACTTCTATTGAGGAGCTGCCAGGCACCCCGGGGCTCACACTATACCTCATCCCTTTACTGCAGTGTCAGCCTGCTCCTACAGCCACTTCTGAAATTACCCTGCATACTCGATTTACACCGTGTTTTCCCCCCACAAAATGACTCCCATTAAATCTGCAGCACACGTCAGCCCCAATGATGAAGCCAAAGTCTTTAATATCACTGCGTATGATGAGACTGCCATGTGAATATTCTCTCTGTGTACTCCATCTTTGGAATTGTGTGTGTGTGTGTGTGTGTGTGTGTGAGGATGTGTCAGTTAATGGGTGTGTATGTGTATGTGCAGGTTTCGGACTTTTCTAAAACCCTGGAAATGGATTTAAGACCAACTACTAAATATTTTTACTATAGTTAATATACTAGATGCTGAACATATCTGTGACTGAAAATGTAAATTCTAAAACAGAATATGGGTCAAAAAGGATAGAAAATAATGGCATATGTTTAAACAGCACAAAGTTAAGCAGTTTTAACAAAGCAGATGCTTGATATTCTACTGACTGCCTGGGTTACTAAGTGGTCTAGATTAAGCTGTTCTGAAAACAAATTTGAAAGCAAGTCTTAAAAGCCCTGCACACCCACACAAGAGCATTCAATTATTATGGCTGATCACTCATCTACCCAGTTTAAAGTGTGGAGCTAACTTTGGAGGAGCATGCAATGTCACAAAACGCTATGGACCAAAAAGTATAATAACAGGGTAAATTGTCTTGCCCTAACAGAGGCAACAAAGCAGGCACCTGTTTCATTTATGTAAATCATTTAGATGTAAATCAGGCAGTTTGTACACTCCAACGTCCTCTGGGTGCCGCAATGTACAAAACAACCAGTAATACAAAGGTGTTGCATGTAACAAACAATATACTGAAATTTTACCCCCTGAAGTCCATGAAAGGCCCTAAGATATATTAATACAAAGTGTCTCAAACCCATTATACTGACTTATGTTAAGAGGCTATTCAGTTTGAATATTTTCCTTTGTTTGGACACACTGTAATTCAGTATCTCTTGGTCCAATTGACATTTAGATGAAAATTAGAGATGGCAAAGATAAAATTGTGCCTTCCATAAAATAACACTGATAACAATCCCATCATTGAAGATTACATACCCTCAGAGTATTATCATTGTGAAAATAATCTAGAGGCTAGCATGCAATTTCATATCAATCAATCAAGTTTATTTGTCACATGTAATCACATAAAGTACAATGAAATGTAATTAGTAGTTTCTTCTATTTGTGAGATTAAAAAAGGTAATTTGAAGAGGAACGGTGTGTACGATGTGGAATGGGGTGTCTTTGGCAGTGTCCTCATTTAGGATCCTAGTGGCCTGAGGGTAGACGCTCTTCTGGAGCCTGTCTTTGCTGGCCTGGTGTATCTGGTACCTTCACCCCGATCACAGCAGGTAAAAAAGGCTGTTATGTTATGGTTGGGATCCTTAATGATTCTCCTAGCATTATTCTCGCAGGGCCTGGTGTAAATGTCCTCCAAGAGCACTACTCCTATGATACAAACCACTCTTTATTGGGTCTTCTGTTCCTGTACCAAGCAGATGATCAGGATGCTCTCAATGTAGAAATTACTCAGTATCTGACGTCTACCTGGAATTTCTTCAAGCACCTGCGGTGACTTCCACCGGGGGAATGACAGTAAGTCAAGAAGTCAAGGTCTTTGACCTTTGTGATGAGCTTGGAGGCAGAGTCGCAGTCTAACACACTTCTCTGCCCTACTAATTCAGCAGTTACCCACCCAAAACCCCACGCAGAGTCGCAGTCTAACACACTCTCTGCTCCTCCATTTCAGGAGTTACTTAGTGAAAATCCTATGGTGACGGTGTCTGTCCCCCGACCATCGAAATTCTTTAAATAAAAGTTAAACAGAAGAGGATCTGTGCATAAAAACGTCATAAAAATTAAAACCGCAAGAGCAATAGTGCAAACGAATAGGAAAATTAAATGTGGACTCTTAAACATCAGATCTCTCTCTTCTAAAGGTGTACTAGTAAATGAACTAATATCAGATTATGATATTGATTTATTTTGTCTTACTGAAACCTGGCTGGGTGATGGAGAATATGTTAGCCTAAATCCACCCTTCCCAGTCATATTAATACTCACATTCCTCGAGGCACAGGCCGAGGAGGTGGAGTTGCAGCTATCTACTCTAGCCTACTAATCAGCTCTAAACCTAAACCAAACTATAACTCATTTGAAAGCCTTGTTCTTGGTCTTTCGCACCCAAGTTGGAAATCACTGCAACCAATTCTATTTGTTATAGTGTACCGAGCACCTGGTCCGTACTCTGAATTGCAGAGTTTTTGTCAACTTTGGTCCTTAAAACGGACAAAGTTATTATTGTAAGGGATTTTAATATTCATGTGGATGTTGAGAATGACAGCTTCAGTACTGCGTTTATCTCTCTTAGATTCCATTGGCTTCTCTCAGAGTGTTCATGAACCGACTCACTGTTTTAATCATCTTGTTGATAGTGCTGCAGACTCGCTGTGAATGACACTCGACCCTGTTGCCCCTCTAAAAAGAAAATAATAAAACAAAGATGGTTAGCTGCATGGTATAATACTGAAACTTGCAAATTAAAGCAAATATCGCGGAAACTTGAGAGGAATTGGCGTTCCACCAAAGTGGAAAATTGCCGTTTAATCTGGCAAGATAGTCTCAAAACTGCTGCCAGAGCAGCGTACTACTCGTCATTAATAGAGGAAAATAGGAACAACCCCAGGTTTCTTTTCAGCACTGTAGCCAGGCTGACAGAGAGCCACAGCTCTATTGAGCCAAGTATTCCCATAGCTCTCAGTAGTTACGACTTCATGAGCTTCTTCAATGATAAAATTCTAACTATTAGAGACAAAATTCACCAAGACCTGCCCTCAACTGGCACCAACTTATCTCTTAACTCAGGAACCTTAGAAACAGCTGTAGAACCAGATATATGTTTAGACTGTTTTGCTTCCCTCGATCTTTACCAACTAACTTCAATAATTTCTTCATCTAAACCATCAACCTGCCTCTTAGACCCCATCCCGACTAGGTTGCTTAAAGAAGTTTTACCCTTAGTCAGCACTTCTATACTAGATATGAGCAATCTATCTTTATCAACAGGCTATGTACCACAGTACTTTAAAGTAGCTGTAATTAAACCTCTTCTGAAAAAGCCCAAACTTGATCTGGATGTTTTAGCCAACTATAGACCTATATCTAACCTTCCATTTCTCTCTAAGATCATGGAGAAAGCAGTCACCAAACAGCTGTGTGACTTTCTACAGAGCAATAGTTTATTTGAGGATTTTCAGTCAGGATTTAGAGTTCATCATAGCACAGAGACAGCACTGGTGAAAATTACTAACGACCTCCTCATTGCATCAGACAAAGGACTTGTCT
>NC_060152.1:32695225-32734099 GCF_021292245.1 Micropterus dolomieu | reverse complement strand
TATCTCTAAACTCAGGAACCTTAGAAACAGCTGTAGAACCAGATATATGTTTAGACTGTTTTGCTTCCCTCGATCTTTACCAACTAACTTCAATAATTTCTTCATCTAAACCATCAACCTGCCTCTTAGACCCCATCCCGACTAGGTTGCTTAAAGAAGTTTTACCCTTAGTCAGCACTTCTATACTAGATATGAGCAATCTATCTTTATCAACAGGCTATGTACCACAGTACTTTAAAGTAGCTGTAATTAAACCTCTTCTGAAAAAGCCCAAACTTGATCTGGATGTTTTAGCCAACTATAGACCTATATCTAACCTTCCATTTCTCTCTAAGATCATGGAGAAAGCAGTCACCAAACAGCTGTGTGACTTTCTACAGAGCAATAGTTTATTTGAGGATTTTCAGTCAGGATTTAGAGTTCATCATAGCACAGAGACAGCACTGGTGAAAATTACTAACGACCTCCTCATTGCATCAGACAAAGGACTTGTCTCTGTACTGGTTTATTAGATCTTAGTGCTGCATTTGATACCATTGACCATCAGATCCTATTACAGAGACTGGAACATTTCACCGCTCTAAGCTGGTTTAAGTCCTATTTATCAGATCGATTTCAGTTTGTACATGTTAACGAAAAGTCCTCCATGCACGCCAAAGTTAGTCATGGAGTTCCTCAAGGATCTGTCCTCGGACTACCTCTGCACTTTATATATGCTTCTTTTAGGCAATATTATCAGAAAATATTCCATAAACTTTCATTGTTATGCAGATGATACTCAGTTATATCTATCAATCAATCCAGATGAAACTCATCAGTTAGCTAAACTTCAAATGTGCCTTCAGGATAGTAAAGTTATTGTTCTGGGGCCCAAGCTTCCCGTGACGCATTATCTAAAGATATAGTTTCCCTTGATGGCATCTCCCTGGCCTCCAGCACCACTGTGAGGAATCTTGGAGTTATCTTTGATCAGGACATGTTGTTTAAGTCTCACATTAAGCAAATTTCAAGGACTGCCTTTTTTCACCTACGTAATATTGCGAAAATCAGGAATATCCTGTCTAAAAATTATGCAGAAAAACTAGTCCATGCATTTGTTACTTCTAGGCTGGATTACTGCAATTCTTTATTATCAGGCTGCTCGAAAAAGTCGATTAAGACTCTTCAGCTGATCCAGAATGCTGCAGCACGTGTTCTGACAGGAACAAGGAAAAGAGATCACATTTCTCCTGTCTTAGCTTCTCTGCATTGGCTTCCAGTAAAATCCAGAATAGCTCTTAATGGTCAGGCACCATCTTATCTTAAAGAGCTCATAGTACCTTACTACCCCACCAGAGCACTGCGCTCCCAGAATGCAGGGTTACTTGTGGTTCCTAGAGTCTCCAAAAGTAGAATGGGAGCCAGAGGATTCAGCTATCAAGCTCCTTTCCTGTGGAACCAGGTTCCAGTTTGGGTTCAGGAGGCAGACACCATCTCCACATTTAAGAGTAGGCTTAAGACTTTCCTCTTTGATAAAGCTTTGGTTAGGTCAGGCTCAGGTGAGTCACTCAAGTCAATCACTTAAGAGGAAGTGACTGTGTGAGTAGCTGTAGCTGTCATGACTGATGTCTATTTCAGCACCAGCCGTTATCAATGTATTTATTTTTTATTTTTCTGCTATCAAAGCAATCTGACGGCGGGCCAGATATAATTGCTGGCAGGCCGGTTCTGGCCTGCAGGCCGCCTATTGCCGAGCACTGCTAGTCAGTGCATCCGCCTCCCGTACCTGAGGTCACCGGTTCAAGTCAGGACCGTGTAGTACAACCTTGGGGGCTCGTACCATTGATACCGTGACCCGGATGGGAGTGAGGTTTAGGGGGGTGAGTGTAACGGCAGCCAATGAGGGTTGCAGTAACTAAACCTCATTCCCCAATGCACTGGCGACAGATGCTAGGGACCATGGGTTTAGCCTCCTCGTCAGCACATCTGCATCCTGTACCCGAGGTCGCCAGTTCGAGTCAGGACCGTGCATTACAACTCGGGGCCGGTTAGATGTGGTACATCATTTTTATTGCCTAGAAGTCAGCTTTTAGATTTTTATTGGGAAATAAAGCCCTTTTGTTAATTTAAAAGTTACATTGTTTCACTTCAAGGGGTGTCTACTGTGTTCAGATAATCACCCACCTTGTAAACTCCTTTGTGGACGCATGTACCCTGCAAGTAGTTCACAGAGTTGCCTACGGAGACACATGCAGCCCTCCATCATTATAGTCTGATTGCTGATGTCAATCCTATTTCATGCAATGTAACTGCGCATACACATTGCCGGAGGGTGCTGCCCTCAGTCTGTCTGGATGATTAGCTGTGCATTAACTAGGTAATTTATGTATGAGGGCACTTATTATGACCTGAGCCTCTTACCACAGATTGCTGTGCCACATCTCATTTATTGTGAGGGGCTGGTGGAGTCCCCTCAGAGCAGCCATTCCATAGGCCGAGAAAACACAGCTTTTATACAATTGCATCTCTCAAACAAATAAAGCCATAATGAAGAGTGTTAGAGGAAAAAGGGAATGCATTGGAAACAATAAGTGACATTTGCTCCTGTAACCTCTCTCCATCTGTGCTGAGTATATGGAGGCATAATGAAAAATACTATTTCAATTTAAGATCCATTTCTCATTTCACCGTGGGCATTGTGTCAGACGTGAGAAATGAAGTTATGGCAACAACAACATTGTGTTGTTGAGACTTTTAGTTATGCAAATAAGTCTCAGATGTTGTTCTGAAGAGACGTGAAAACAAGAATAAAAAATATTCTCAAAGGTTGTAATAATTCCGATGCGTCGATATAAATGTCCACAAATCAAAGAATAAGTTTAGGAGGCACATATCAGAGATGCTGACTCGAGTTAGAGACTCGGACTCGAGTGCGACTTAAGTCGCACACACAGTCACATGAGACTCGACTTGAGACTCGTCCTCAAAAGACTTCAGACTCGACTCGGACTCGAGGTGCAGGACTCATGAATAATGTTTATTTTTAGGGAACATCTGAACTTGCCGTTATTCCCCTCCGTCTGTTACCTATAACCTGCCTACGTAACACGTAGCATCTGCTGTGCACGGCCGCACGTGAGAGGACAACAAACACCGGCAGCTGCTCCGCCATTCATCATAAACTTTGGCTTTAAAACTTCATACAACAAGACCCAAACAAAGACGCGCTGAACGCAAATGGGTCAGTAACCTGTGGTTAGTAAACATGTTTAGCTCAGCATTGGCCATCTAACGTTAGCTTGCTTCTTGCTTCAGCTACGACCGACGAGAGGTTTGTTCCGACTGTCGTTCGTTATGAAAAGATGAATGAGCGTTTGTTTACTTGCCAAACCTGTGGTGGTCGATAAACATAATCATTACGTCCCGCTGGCTGCCATCACCTTAATTATTGCCGTTAGCTAGAAAGAGGTTACAGGTTTATTGTTGATCATGTAAGTTTACAGTTTAATTTAGTTATAACGTTACACTGGTTTGAGAGTGGGAGATGTGTTGACTTACAGTAGTTTATAAATTAACTGCATTGCACAGGTTGTGCTCTGTAAGTTAAAAACAGGTTACAGCTTTATTGTTGACTATGTAACTTTACAGTTTTATTTAGTTATAACTTACACTGGGTTTGAGAGTCTGGGGAGTGTGTTGACTTACAGTATTTAATAAGCTGTCAATAATTGTAGACGCATTGTACATTAGGCTACATGGTTGTGTTGAGCTGTAAGTTATACAGGTTACAGGTTTATTGTTGATTACGCAACGTCACAGTTTTATTTAGTTAACGTTACACTGGATTTAAGAGTCTGGGGAGTGTGTTGACTTACAGTATTTAATAAGCTGTCAATAATTGCATTGCACATTACATGGTTGTGCTCTGTAAATGAAAAACAGGTTACAGTTACAGAATTCCTTATAGCCATGCAGTTTTATTAGCAACCTGGATTGAACGCAGCAGGTGTTACAGCATTCGTAATAACCACCAGAGACTTGAGACTTGACTCTAGCTCAAAGACTTGTGAGCATCTCTGGCACATGTTAATGTCAAAGAAGAATCTTAATTCACCCATGACAATGACATTTGTGAATTTGAAAGGTAAACAGGTCAAATGGACCCATGTGTAAGAGAACTGCGTGCTGTTTGTGTTCTTTTCTAGACAGCTGCCGTGTGATGCATCACTAAAATTGACAATAAGAGTGACGAAAACAGATATTTGGCCTACCATCTTTAAAGCCTGTGTGTAATGTGAAAGGAGTCACATGTAGTAACACGTAGAGAATGATCACCCCTTCGGCTCTAGGTGATTTAGCATCCTTCAGCTAATAGGTTTGGTTTTACACTTGCTACTTTACTGATTAAATCAGCGGCACTCCCATCAACCTCACATCTGTTTCTTTCAGAAAGCTCTGACAAACCCACTGTATACTACCTGCCCAGCATCAAACAGCAGACAGACAAAGTAGCAAATAGCTAGCGAACATAATGGATTTGTTTATTTAGCAGCTAATGAGCCAGAAATTCTCAGGGGTTGGTGGAGACCAAACTGGAGCTAAAAGGAGAGTTAATATTTGACTTGCATTCATCAGAATTTCAGAGAGATGGCTTTAAATGAATGGTTATGTTGCTCTGTCTCTTCTGGATGTGTTAACAGGAAAGTGTTTGCTAATGTGTTAGCCAACTTAGGCCATGATTTGTCAAACTATGAATTTGGGGGGTTTGCCCTCATGAGGATAAATTTTGATTTAATTGACTTCATTTTATTAGCTTCCTCCTTAATTACTTTAATATTGTGATTCTTTGGCTCCACCCCTTGATATTTTCATCATTCAGTCAGATTAGATCTACCTTCAGAACAGCTATTTGCCAATGTGGCACTAAACCTTCAACCAGTCATTGTATCGTAACATTATTCCCAGGCAACTTTGTTATCTGGTCAGTGACATAACCAAATCAATCGAAGTTATCTTATAATAAAAGACACATTTTTAATGTTTATATAAATTGGAAGTATCTGCATGTGTGTGTCTTATTAGGGCTCAGTAAGTGATGGGGGAGTATTTGGCTGGAGGGCTGCCAGCTGTGTCGATCCTGTAGATAAACCCAATGTGAAGAAAATGAGAGGAAGAGCTGATTGGACTGAGCAGGTCTTGGCCATAAAAGGAGAAATGAAGACTAATGGGCATATGATTGGCTGGGGAGATGGGACACAAATGAGAGGCTGGTGGGGAGGGTGAGTGGCCTGGACAATGACTAATGACAAGTCCATCCCACAATCAGGACATCCACCTACTGAGAGGCTCATTGGCCTTTTGGTCTGGATGGCAGGCTCATCGACCAAACCATTCAGTATCACTCACACACATACCAGATGGACACTGCATGAAGGAGAGACCGAACGCATGCACACCACACTCATTTCAATAATGTCTTTTAAAGAGGACTATTTGTCACTACTTAAAGTTATTGTTAACATCATTAACAGATAAATGAGCCTGCCCTGAACTTCTCTATCATCACCAACTGATATTTAATTCTGAAAAATGTCATCAGTGGCTACATTTTGTTGTACTCACATGCGTGATAAGAAAATAATGGATCTAAAATCAAAAATGGGCAACTCAAACAAGGTAAGATTACCACTTGGTAACGTCAGCGCTAAGACTAAGTGCAATGATATAGGTCTTACTACTGTAAAAAAAATAATTTTCTCAGAGACTTTTATTACCTAATGCAGTTTTTTATGATGCATATGGAGAAAATATGGTTGATGCTCGAGCTTAATATGCAACAGGCTGGTCACGTTTGTACAGCACAACACACTTACCAGTTTGCAGTTTTTGTAAATCACTTTTCAATTCAATTCACAGGTTTGTCTAATCAAATGTAACAAATGCTGTAACAATAATTATGCTTATGGTAATCATGTAGTGATTTATATAGTATTGTATTGTACGTACTGTAATCATTGCAGTGGTCCTTTTTTGGCTCTGTCTGTTAGCACTACATGCATACATACATACATGTAAAAGCAAATGTTTCAGTGATGATCACTTAGGAACAATGAGCAGAGTACAGTAAACAGTAAAAGGTATTTCAACAATACTAAAGAAATTCTTATCCAAAGTTATGTATGTACTTTGTATGAACCTGATGTATTTAAATGTGAAACATGTCTTTCTACATAGTTTTGATGTACTGAGTCAATGTCAGATGTACATATAGTTTTGAAAAATGTCTTTTTTAAGGATGGATTTTACTAAGAGTGGAACTTGTGTGAATAGTACCACAGCGACAGAAATCGGTTCTGTAAAACCACCATTACATTTAATAACAAATGACTATTGTGAAGGTATGGCTAGGCAACAAAACTTTCTTAATCTTAGTGAAATATTATGGTTAGCTTCAAAATAAAAAAATCAGTAGCTACCTGAGACAGTTCAAGTAAACATAAATTCAAACTGCACATAAAAGCGGCTGCATGTAAACATAATTTAGATGTTTGTTTGATTCACAGGTGAAAGGTTTGAGGGAAAGTGCAGGAAAAAACAACACAGCAACGAGTGCTTATCAGCACAGAAAAGGAAAAAACAATCATTTCAAGGTTGAGCATGATGACACATATTTAGTTGTCATGATGCACTACACAGAACACAATACAATCTGTCACTGTAGAAATGTTACTGATCCTGTTTGTGTCCCAGCTTTAAACACACCGTTTACTACTAAAAGCAGAGAGTGACAGAGAACAGAGAGCAGAGAGTAGTCTCTGTCACTTTTCACAGGCTGTGTTACTCCACAGCCCTCTTTCTCAAAGAGAGCGTCTGAATGTGCAAACCTTGTAACGTTCTCTGATTAATTGGCTGGGCTTTTCCAGCACTTTGGCCTGATAGAAGCAGTGGGAGCTCAATAATGGCAATGTCATTTTCATGCTGCTTTAAGTGGGACTTTATTATAGGAAATAAGTGGCTGGTACAGCTATAAAGTGGCTGAATGAGGGGAGTGACATTCTGCTCTTTCCTTTCTGCTTTAGACAGGTCAGGACTGGGGCACAACAGTGGACACACAGTTTTGGTGTAGTAAATGATTATGTGACTAATTGGCTAATTGACAGCACTGAAGTACTTTTTAATAGAGGAAATGCGTGGAAAACTTTCCATATTGTGTTGGAGGTGTGCCACCACAGGCTCTTAGTCTGTCGCTTTCAGCCCTTTTCAGCTCAACTTGTGGATGCTTCTGTTTGTACTATTCTCCCCTGCAATATTTAAAACTCATCTGCTCACTGCTCATATTTAGTACAACATAGGTTCACACTGTATCTGGTTGATTAGTGAACTAAGTGATAAAAACATTATTTGTTTTCTATAACTTCACAATAAAAGCATCCTGCAGGAGGAAATCTTTCATTGTGTAGCAGCAGGAAAGCTTTGGTTTCAGTACTGACTTAAAACAATATGGCTAAAAGTGATCAGCAAATGCTATGGCTGATATGTGAAAGTACAAACAGGAACATATAAGTGAAACTAAACTCCTAACCACAGAGATGCAGGTGGAAGCAACAAAAGTTTTAAGAGCTAAACAGAGCTGACACTGGGAGCTGACAGACATTGCAAGGGTTTTAATTACACAAAACAGAAGATCAGGCTTACGGATATCAAGGTTGTCACGGTACAGAGGGCTGTTTCACAAAAGCAGAATTTAGGAATCCAGGATAACAGAAAAAGCTAGGCTTGACCTAGATCAGTTTCACAAAGGCCAAACCAGGCTCAGTAGGAACGACTATGTCAAGCCAGGTATAAATAATTCAGATAAATGGGCATCCACAGCTTTCTTCAAGAGACCACACGGTCGATCACAGATTTATTGATGCTGAAATGGAAAAGACATATGCAGCATACTATACACACAGTGAGTAACAGCAAATAAAAAGGTTTACGATGAAAAAAATGCACATAATATAAAAAAAAGAAAGACACACAGCTGCAGTATTAAAACAGCGAGTAAAAGCGCGGCAATCAATAGAGGACAGACTGAATGAGTAAGTAGCAAAAAATATCACTGCTCTTAACTGAAACTGTCATAATTATACTGTTATATTGTGCCATAAAAGTGAGCAGGCACTATACAGTGTGAGCCTCCCATATGTTCTTCCAGTACTGTTCAGTCTCAGCCCTGGGTGGATCTGATCTTGTGTTATTACCTGAGAGTACACTTTGGATGGTTCGGTGGAGAACATCCGGTTTATTCTCCTGGCTTCTGCTTCTCCCTTGTATCTCTTTAGGCGGGTAGCCAGAGCGGTAAGTCTTTGTTTGGCAGTCTCCAGAGCCTCAGGTATCGACAGCTTGTTGTATTTCTTAGGTAGCCCCTTCGTTGCACCTTTCTGTAGCTCTGAGAGCTCACTAACCTCTCTTCGTGTTGCCTTGATCTTGGCCTCTAGCGTTCTCTTCCATGGTGGGGGGGTAATGCTCTTTGTGGCTTGTGGTGTTCATCTTATTGCCAAGCATCTCTAGGATCACTGTTGCTGTGGCGTACATCAGCTCATTGGGCTCGGTTATGCCTTTAGTAGGCATAGTATGTAGTGCTGCATTCACATCTTCTAGCAGACTTTCAGAGAGTACTTTGTCACTTAGCCTTTGCAGTCTTGGTCGTTGTATTTGGGGGTCCAGCTTGGTTATGATCTTCAAATGTAGGTCAGTCGCCGTTATGGTGAGTGATTCTGTGCCGTAAGGGCTTGTTGTTACTGGGGCTTGGGACCCAGTCTCTGAGTGTGGGAATGATGATAACATCTCCACGCTGACCTGTCGTCCTGGCTCCCCCTTGTCGTAGCATATTTGTTGTACCTCATCAATCTCCAGTTGTGATAGGAGCTGCCGTTTGCGGATGTTAGAACACTGAGCTAGGAGTTGTTTCTTTGTCAGTGTTGATGATGGGTTTCGAAGCATCCATATATCCCATAGTCTCTGCATTTAACCCCTCTCACCGGGATTGCTTGTATAGTAGCATTGCATCAGATCCATATTCTCTGCTCTAGTCCATGAATGTCTTGTTCCAGTAGCCTATTTGTCATCAGGTTGCCCTGGTTCCCTAGCACCTGACGCGGACCCCTGCAGTGTCCGAGCCGGTATGGCTCTTGCATTATATATATATATATATATATATATATATATATATATATATATATATATATATATATATATATAGTCCCAGTTCACTGGACCAATAATATATTTTGACCTTTTCTTCTCCCTGGGATCACTCACGTGCTGCGAGCTTGGGAGAGAAAACAACGATTAATACATTGTGTTACAGTCATGCCAATCTTCTTATTTCCATAGGTCCTAAGTCCTGTTGGGGTAATTTTTTCAAGTGTGTGCAGTTCAGACATCTGACAGTTTGTAAAACACATATCAATTAACACAGCAGGAACTGTTCACCTGTAGATGTACTTCAGGTAATACTTACTACATTGCCAGACTGGCTGTCAGACTGTAGGACCACAGCTTCAGGGTCAAGTTACAAATATGATACAGTATTTTCTATGAGCACCATATCACTGACTTATTATCTATGATACATATTGACTAAACAAGTACACTATTTTAACACAAAATTAAAATACCTCCAGCCACTGACATACAATTTTTGAAAGCATTCGTTAGAAATGTTGCTTGCAATGAAAAATGTTAAATGACTGAAAATGCTTTAAGAAATAATTGCACAATAAGAAAAAATGCAATGCAATGTAAACATAGAAGAAACAAATGTGGATTGACCAAAATAAGCAACTTAAGCTAAAGGAACAAGCTGCTGATTACTGCACATATTTGTCACCTGCTAGCGGAATTTTGTGTTTACTTTTATATAAAGACATTTCCACCATAAATTGGTGCAGACTATTTCTCTAGAAGTCAGGAAATAAAGTGTTTAATGCTCAAAAACGTGCTGATCTTTTCAGCATTGAATATTACTTCTCTTGAACACAGAATTGTGCATCATGCATCATCACATCTCGTGAGTCAAGCGTATTGTCACACCCCTAATCTGAGCCCTTATGTCACCACCCCTTTTCAACACAAAGTTACTTTATATTATAGACTACACACTATATAGTGTGTAAAATATTTTTCTTGCGTGACATATTAACGTCTGCTCACTTTTAAGGCACAATATAACGGTATAATTATATAATGTTTCAGTTAAGGACACTGACATTTTTAGCAAACTTACACATTCAGTCGGTCTACTGCTGTCTGCCACACTTTTTTCCTGCTGTTTTATTACTGTAACCATGTTAATTTTTATTTTTTTGATTTTATTTTTACATGTTATGGTCTTTTATTCCACCTAAACCTCCTCGATGTTGCTCACTGTGTGTAAAGTGTGGTGCACGCGTCTTCTTGTCCAGTTATGAAACCTAATGACCACAAACTGTGTGCTACCACGATGCCAAAATGTAGGGTATCTGTTGTATTTTAATGCAGGCTAATGAAAAATATGCAAAACAGATGGATAAGAACATGGAGTAACACTTTGGTTTCTGATCGGCATGACCGCTGACTGAACAGATAAGGCACCAGGATTAACCGGAGCAGGCTAGCTGCACAGAATAAATGGCCATGGTAACTTATGTGCTACTGTACAACACTCCATTCAGAACAATGACTGGACACAGCCTGACAACAGACAACCATTTATACCAGGGCAAAACGACAGGGGGGATCACAAAAGGTGACAGGGAACAGGACAAACAGACACACAGGCAGGCAGAGTGAGCAACAGAACTTTTGTCCTTTTTGTGTTTCTACTACCTTCTTGTTCCTTCGTCTGCATATCCCTCAGGGAGTTTAGATTTAGTTGATGTGGTAATTAGTGCTTGCTTTTTGTGCTTCTACTATGATTAAGTGGGCTACATAGTTAATTGGTGTCTTTTTTTGTCTGTTTAAACCGTGTTTATTGTTGGTTTATGATTCAGCACAGAAATGCCGTCCTGTGTCTAACCTCTTGCCCGGTTCGATCTGCTCTGTGCATGAGGCAGCACTTACATTTCTTCATTTATGCCTTTTATCAAAAGCAACTCACAATTGCTATATACTGTATGTCAGAGGTCGCACGCCTCTGGAGCAACTAGGGACACAATGGTGGATGTGTCACAGTGGGAGAATTGAACCCAGGTCTCTCACCCCAAAAGCATGTGTCTTATCCACTGCCCCATCACCACCCCCATCAAAAATAGACTTGCTGCCTATTCTCTGCGGAGAACTCTGGTGCCTCTGGAGTATCATAAACAACAGTTTAGCAGATGTGCATAGAAATTCACACCCCTCTCCGCCCTCTTAGATACGTCCCAGGGACATGAATGAACAGAATACAAACATTTTCAGAATAACATGAGAAATGCTATCATCACATAACAAAATCTAAACAGAGAGCCTTAAATGTAACAATACATTTTAATATAGTTTCTATGGCTTTTTTCATATTTGACTATACATAAAAAAAACACGCACTGTAGGAACTCCCTTTGCAACTGAACCAACTTTTACAGCCTTATCAATTTGTGAATTATAAGCAGCCTGCTCAGGATAATTTTAGTGTCTCAAATTATTGACAAAGAGAAACTTCACAGATTTAACACCTAGCTGAGATAATGAAAAGATAGGAGCAATAAAGCCACATCCAGCAGAACCACAATCTACTATACCCAGCAGAACCCACGGGCTTGGACTTTAATTTCCAGTGAATGAGGAATCTCTTGCCTCACCCTCAGTACAATCAAACAGTAGCTTTCATTTCATGGCTGCAGATAAAATAAAAATAACAACAGCCACTGCAGTCATCTCCACAAGGGTTTGATGACAGGGTACTTATATCTCTTTTATTAGGCCCACACCCTCTGAGATAGGTCAGGAGGGAACGCATCCTGTCATGCTTTTATTGTGCTGCAGTGTTCAGAATGGGGCGTGCCTGCTGCACGCTGTCCAAAGAGGCACGCAGCTCCACTGACACACGCCAGGAATGAATATGCAATTATTGCATTTATCCGATGAGCTGCAGACACTCGGCCAGTCAGCTGGATCTGATGGAGTTATCCCTGAAGACACACGCGTACACAACACAGCGAGATGGAAATTGTTGGATGGAAACTTTTTATTAGAATGCTGAAAGCAGTTATTAAGTCTTTTTGCTTTTTGAGAGAAAAGTTGTGCTCTTGCTTGACAATGTAAATCAGGCCCAACTAAACAGTAGGTAAGATGAGATGGCAGGAGGTTTGCGGTGTGTAGATAAAGTTGCTGATCCATATAACAATAGAGGGTTTAAATTATTCACAGATATTGAAAACAACAAACACACAAATACCCATCTAATTTTCAGACCTTGAAAAGAGCCTGGATTATGGCTTTAGGCTGCGCTGTAACTGATCGTCTGCTCATTTTATTTCTAAGAACATCTAATTGAAACTAACACAGCTAAATATTTCCACCCCTCTCTCCCCATGTTTTCTGTCTCTCTCTACTATCGACTATTAATAACAGTAATACACACCAGTATCATCCATAGAATGAATGGTGGAAAATTCCAGTCACCAGTCCGTCAAGCTTCTGAAGTTTGCGGATGACACCACCCTCATTGGGCTCATCTCTGGTGGGGATGAGTCCGCCTACAGGTGGGAGATCGGCCATCTGGTGACCTGGTGCAGCCAGAACAGTCTCAACGCACTGAAGACAGTGGAGATGGTCGTAGACTTCACAAAGAGCCTGGCCCCACCCTCCCCCATAAACCTGTGTGACTCCCCCGTCACCACTGTGGACTCCTTCCGCTTCCTGGGCACCATCGTCTCCCAGGACCTCAAGTGGGAGCTGAACATCACCTCCCTCACCAAGAAGACCCAGCAGAGGATGAACTTCCTGCGGCAGCTGAAGAAGTTCAGTCCCCCTTTCCCTCTCAAATACTGTATATCTTTGCGTATGTAAATATTATTTCATTTCACATCATTACACATACCCGGTATATTGCACATATTTGTTGTTTGTTGTAAAGTGTTAATCGTTATTCTCCTATATTTTATATTTTGTCAATCCATCCCATATTTATATATTTCTACATTTATTTATGTCAACTGTTTGTTTGTCTACGTGTAGCACCTTATCTCCAAAACAAATTCCTCCCACATGTAAAAACTATTTGGCAATAAAAGCTTTTCTGATTCTGATTCTGCTGAACCTGCAGAGATGAGGCAGCATGAGTAAAAAAAACGGAAACAATAACAAAACAAGACATGCCTTAATAATGTTTGTCCAGCACACATATATTAACTTACTCTCCTTTCCTAACAGAGAGATTATGATACCGCAACAGTTACCGCAAATGACGGTCAATTTTGTTTCCTGATGAGCTAGTCAGATGTTTGAAGGTTGTTTGATTTCTCTCCTCTGAATATCACATATTTATGGTTTGTTTGCTGTTTGTGTAAGTTGTAAAACAAAAAAAAAACTCATTTACTCCACTCAGTGTTTAGGTTCATTACAGTGCTTGGGCCAATATGTTCAGGATCATCAAAACGAACATTCTCGCTTCTACACGTGTACATGTATTCTACACTCACACGGACACACACTGGCTGAATTTTCAGTGTTCTTAGCGTGGGAAGGGCGGGCGGAAAATGTTTTTTTTTTCAAATCCACAAATCTATTTTAGAAATGTGCATCAGCATGGAAAGACCAAGAGTGGAGATGAAAGCAGACTGTTTCATAGCCTTTCACTCAATCAAATCCACTGAGCTTAATGATCTAAGAATTCAATCAAGATGTAGCGACACACTGTCCTCCAGCAGATCTCTCTACATATTCTCTGCACTTTTTAAACATTAGACTTGATGATGGACTCTGATTTTCTGTCTAAAATGGGAATTCAAACCATTTGTTCTGAGTGGATCTTTGACTTTGAACACAGTGTTATCATAAAAGTAAGCAACGCAGGGAGCAGGGAGCGGGGGGGTGACGGTGAGAACAAATAGTGAAAATGAATGTTCCTGTGTGCGTTGGCCACGGGATATTACATTTTTGTCTGTCAAAGGAGTGAAACCACATCCCCTGCTCCCTATCTCCAGTCTTCAAGGTTAAATAGAGATAAAAGCCTGTGAATGGTGGGAGCCCTGTACCGGACCACCGTGAAGGCCCATCTGTAATGTTGAACATGCTCTGCGCTAAACCTCCTATCACCATATCTTGTTTCTGCTGCTCCGCCATTTACTGCACACGGGGGTGACCTTCTCTCCAGATGAGAGGAAATCAAAACAGGCTGGAAAGAGAGGAAGAGAAAAACACTTCAAAGAAGAACAACAGAAAAAGATGCTCCGGATGAATGAGCATTGAAGATGTTAATAAAGCTTCCCGGCAGAGAGATAAGATTTGCCTCTGTGTGTAGAAGCAGAGGACTGTTCATCAACTTGGCAATACACAAAAATGGCCTGTTTGGGTCTGTTATCCATTTATAGTACCATTGTGTGAAATACTCTTTGAAAATGGGACGGGGGTCCCATGCCCTGTGTAACACTGACAGTAAAACAATGACAAAGCATGTTATCAAACTGACGCTACAGCTGCTGGTACGAACAACACACTGAGAGGATGTGAAGGTTTCTCAGAGCGAGCACACCAGCTCCAGACTGCTGTATGTGTCCCGTGTGAAATCAAAGTCAACGCTGACTTACGTCAGTCACATATGTAATGTAATTTAATGTACTGTAGCAGTTCATATGGCTTAGGAAGCATTAAAATGATTATAGCAAGTCATTTTGGTAAGAGGAAGTGGTGCATTCACACTCACTTCTGGCTATCATAGGAAATCAGAGTTGTACTTAATAACCTAATTTAATGCACATTACATAATCAATTTCCTGGTTAAACATGTACACATTTACATGTTTTACTTCATTATCTAGAAAAAGAGAAGAAACTAGACTAGAACAAGTAGAGTGAGGACAGAATGAAGCACAATCATAACACATCCTAACGGGCAGATATGTAATATCAAATCACCTTAAGACTGTTAAGAAACAGTTAAGGCTAAGAAATTAGTTAAAAATATTATTTGCCATAGGTCATTATGATTAAATGTAATTTAATGAAACTGTGACCCAGATTAGCAAAATGTCACTGAAACTTTTTTTTCAGCTTTGTAAAAATATCATACACACTTTTATTTCCTTGTATTCAAATAATACACATTCTCTTTATATAGTTAATTCAACATAACATATTTGCTAATACATATTGATGCCGGGTCTGAAATTAACCTTTTATACATTCAGGTCTGGGACAAAAACATTCAGCTACAAACCCGCAGTCATGTCAACAGAGAAGAAATGCTCTTAGACAGTCCTTAAATCTGGAAATAAAATAATAAAACATGGGGTTTAGAGCGTTGCTGCTATTTTACAAATGATCTTAGTGTATAAGCTATGAATCTTGCAGAATTGTTCGTTCTGTGTGTGCACTGACGAAAAACGTTGACGCACAGCTCTTGCTCTGTAAATGGGAAAATTTGAAACATTTGAATGTGGCTCAGGCTCCTAACCACACAACACTGTTCCAGCCATTTCAGCCACGATTTTTGTGTCAGGTAACGTTAAATGAGTTGCGCACGGACATTCAGCTTACTTTAGTTGACCAAGACATGCTGTTGTTGTGATGTTAGCTATAGTAGCAGGACAGTTGTGAGTTTTTGCTGTCTGGCTGCTCTGGGAAAACAATCAGCTCATTTAGGCATCATTTAAAGTAAATGTCTTTCATTGTTAAAGGTTTTTACACATTACATTACACAATGCAGAAAGGACGGCAAGAAACACAAAGCACACAAGAAGTTCACCACAGTGTATTATACAGTGAGTGCATACTACAAAACCCACAGTTTAACCACCAATGAATGAGTCCTTATCTGAATTCAAATCTCCATATCTCAACAAAAAACTTCTCCTCTGCATCCAGCAAGCAAACAAAAAATACTTTAAGTTTCAATGCAAAAGTTGGTCAACGAAAATAAAACCAAGGGACGCTAACAGCCTAACAGACAAGTTTAGTGATTCGCCGATAACACCGAAGCTATCCAGCTGTCACTCAGGATGGACAGTGGATCTTCCACTGGTGAGTTTAGTTTGAAACGCCATCACAGTTATTCCTTGAGCTGACTGGTGGGTGTGTGTGTTGGCGTACACCGACTGCCACAATACACTGACTTTATTACATGTGTCTTTCTGTTGTGCATTTCCCCTGTCCCCTAAAGTGGTGGATGGCCTGACGAGTTTACTGCCAACAATTCTAATTTCAGTCCCTGTCTGATAGCAAAATTATTTATCTGCTCTCTATGTCTTTTAGCCTTGGAGTGTTGGTGTGTACAGCTTGTTTAACACAGTAAATTTACTGTCCCCTCAAAATAACACATCACACAGCCATTACCTATTACCCATTACCCAGCCATTTAATGTCTAAACCACTGGCAACAAAAGTGAGTGCATCCCTAAGTGAAGATGTCCAAATTGGACCCAAAGCAATGCTATCAACTAAAACCAACACCCTTTGTTTATAACAAGAAACAGTAGACTTGCTCAAGGACAGTTCTCGCTCTAAAATCCTGTGAGAGGCCAGTTGCTGCAGGAGACGTGCACCCTGTAATATGACACTTAAAGTTCTGAACAATTGGTCTCGTAACAGAGGAGCATGGCTGATATTTTATCACCAAAATTCACCAGGAACATTAACTGTAACCAAATGGGCATTTAGCTTGGAAACATCTGCATTTTTTTTTTTTTTACTTTCTGTTGAATTGGGAATGCTTCTCACCAATATGTTAAAGTGTTCAGGCATTTCAACTCATGTCAGATAGGCTTTTAAAGGTGCTGTAAAATACTCATTTTCAGGTTCTTACTTGAATTTAGGGTTTCTACTAGAAAATGTAAAAAAAAAAAAACAACATTATTTTCATATTTACATATCTATGGCGACTGTGACTCAGGGAGTAAAGCGGTTGTCCAATAACTGGAAGGTTGGTAGTTTTATCCCCGGCTGCCCCTGTCTGCACGTCAGCTTGGGCAAGACACTGAACCCCAAGCTGCTCCCAGTGGCTGTGCCATTGGTGTGTGAATGTGTATGAATGTTATTTCCATTCTGATGGGCAGTTGGCACCTTAGCCTCTGGCATCAGTGAATGGTTGAAAGTGATGTAAAGTGCTTAGAGTGATTGCAAAGACTAGAAAGGTGCTTTATAAGTACAGGCCATTTACATATGAAGGAGGAAGCAATGGTGCCTGAGACTCACAGTATGTCAGTTCCATGTACTGAACTGTCTTTATTCAACTATGCCAGGGTAAATACAGTTTTCCATTGTACGGCATCTTTAAGTGTGATGAATTGTGAGCTTTTCAAATGTAAACAACCATCTCCTTATACCCATAAAGCCCCTGTTTTCGGCTCATGTTCTCTAATTTGTTGATTTACATCCTTACTCTTAACCATCAGCATGGTTCCAATATGATGGCTGGAAATGTTTTGCTTGGACGGCATACCCAGTTTTACAGTATCACCCAAAATAAATTTCTGCTGTAATATATTTGGAAATGTCCTTATTTGACTTCATCATTGACTCTCAAGATTTCATTACTTTGCTTCTTCACAAGTGTGTGCATTTGAGTATTTGGACACGTCTCCACTCAGACAAATAATACAATATGTTTATCACAGATAAAGGAGAGAAATATAGATTCAATGAATCTCTTCTGGAACGATGAAAGTGCTTTACTCCGCGTCTAACTTTTTGTAGCGCTCTGTGCGTTTGGAGCCCCAAATCGGTCTGGGAACAGTTCCAGGCGGCGTGCAAAAGCAAAGAAAAGGAAGTAAGTGCTTTGAGCTGTGTGTGATGAATGACTTCTGTGAGCTAAAATTCGTGGAGCACTTGTTTATAGCGGGGAACATAATGTACCATAAATTCCACCTCCACTTTTCCAGCTCCCAGATAACATTTTATCCAATTCACCGGTGCTTTCTCTGCTGATTAAAAGCCACTCTCAAGCAAACAGTTTTGCAGCCCCTGCTACATTGCTCTCTCGCTTCCTCTCCTACAGTATCTCATCCCAATTTCTCTTACTGTACTTCTATCCCTCCCCTGGTCAGTCAGTTATATCTTTTCTATTATTTCCCATCTGTCTTTCCCTCCCACCCCACCGCTGCTCATTTCTATAGGCAAGGAGAGGGCCACGGTGCTGATACAGAGTGCAATGTGGCGCTTTTGTGTGCAATGCCACAGGTAACTGCAGTTTGTTAAACAGGAACATGATTTCAGATTGGCTATACATATCTCTAACTCTCAGCCTCCTCCTCTTGTCCAAACATTTTCCATAATGTAGGAGAAAAGGCAGAGCTGATATTTATTCACTAGAGAACCCTGCATTGATCTCGATGGTAAAACACATTTATTGTTACCAGTGGCCTCTAAACTATGTGGCAGCTGTTCCCCAGCTACATACACACTGTCCAATTACTGTCTGGAAGATGAGGGCTGGTCACAGAAGGGCACAATCAGTGTTTAAGGTAGGGAGAAAAACAAAAGTAAGGAGTATGAGATCACGAGAAAACCACAGAAATGTATAGCCAGACAGGTCATTTTTAGAGAAATTAATAAGTGAGGGGGATAACTAAAGTCAGTGTTGTAGTTTGCTCCTCTGTCCCTCCCTCCAGCCACATTCCCACTTCCTCAAACACATTAATTACCATTCTCGTCCTGTACACTAGATGCCCTCTGACTTTTTGCCCTGTCCCAGTCATCTAACTCCCACTCACATCCCATCATCCAGCCACTCCCTTCTGCCCTCCAATAACCCTCCCAGTCACCTGACCTTCCCTGAAAACCTGCTCACCTGTTTCCACTACCCTCAGCCCTGCAGATTACATAACCAGCTCATTCCCACTCATTCTCTGCCCTGCTTTTGGATTTGCGTTTCCACTACCTGGACCTGTGCTGCCTGCCTGTTAGCAGTTTGTACCCCGTACCTGCCTGTAAGCTACATCACCAATAAATCACTGAAATCTTCCTGCCACCTCCTCTCTCTGCATTTGGGTCCTTTCCCTGTTACCCTGCATAAAGCTGTGACAGACAAAGCCTATAAAATGAACAAGCTTTCACCCAACCAGTTTGCCATTTTTGCAGTCAGAAATCAGGTCAAAGTGTTATAAACTGAACTATGTTAAATCTATTTGCTTCATTTTTTTAAATTTATAATAGAGAAAATTACATTAATTTGGAGATTCTTTTTTGACTGACAACTGATCTGCATAATCTTTTATCTAATTGAAAGAGAGAGAGAAAGAGAGAGAGCGAGCAGGTGGAGGTAGTGTTGACACGGTTGTTAATACTTAAATGTCTTAAAACAAAGAAAAGTTTAGTTGCACTTGTTTAATGAACACAAACCACAACATCCATCCAAAATTTCTTTACTTTATAGTAATCAGAAGTTGAGTATATTAATAATATCATAATTGCTTAGATTTTGTATGTAATAGTTCATCGTTTCAGAGCCAAAGCCAACACCTGTCTGATCCCCACACCAACGATCTGGCTGACCATTTCAATCAGATTTGCTTGTCCTCATTAAACATTATTGCAAGTCTACAGCTAGAAAGCAGCCCTGGATAAATGACAGCATTCACAGCTTTAAAAAGGAATGCAGGATGCAGGATTTTATTTAAGACTGTGGATCAGCTGGTAAACCCAGCCCCTCCTTGTGCCTCAGCTGAAAGTGTCAATGATTGTGAATTGTTTTTATCTTATTTTACTGATAAGGTGGTGTCAATTAGAGCCTCTATTACCCCTGTGCCTCTTACTCAGAGGTCCCTCACTAGCAACAAGATAGTTTTTACCAGTTTTATCCCATTGACTTGTCTGAAACAGTATCACAAATGAGGTCTTCCAGCCCCCTTGATGCAGTACCAACAATGTTTTTACTAAAAATACTGGATTCTATAGGGCCTCGTTTGCTTTCAGTTTTTAACAGCTCCTTATACCAGTTGAGTCTCTTATTTTAATACTGCTTGCATGAACTCATTTTCAAAAAAGCCTGGTCTAGATCCTTCCCTCTCTCAAAATTTTAGACCAATTTCCAAATTACCTTTTATATCAGAGATTTTAGAAGAAATAGTGTCTAAACAACTGCTTTCTGTACTGGAAAACATCAACATATTTGAAAAGTTTTAATCTGGTTTTCGGCAGTACCACAGCACTGACACTGCTTAGACTCACCAATGACCGGGTGGGGGTTTCTGGTACAGCTTGAGAATGGTATTCATCCTACCTGTCCAATAGGAGGTTCTGTGTCTCTGTGAATAACTGTCTCTTCATTCTGTGCTGTTAATGGAGTGCCTCAGGGGTCCGTCTTGGGACCTATTTTATTTTCCTTGTAAATGCTTCTCCTTGGACACATTATCCAGAAACATGTCTCTTTTCATATTTATGCTGATGACAGACATATGTACCTGCCCGTCAGAACCACAGATCCTGGAATGCTGAGTCCACTTACCAACTGCCTCTGTGAAGTCAGAAATTGGATGTCAAATAATTAGCTGAACTCAGACAAAGCAGAGATCCTGGACAACATGTCCCAGCTAATGGCTGAGCAAATACTGCCATCTGCTTGTTCCCTAGTGAGTCACATCATGCCTGTTGCAAGAAATCTTGGAGTATGGTTGGACAGTAGTTTATGTTTTGAGTAGCACATCACAAAGCTTATGCAATTGTGTTCTTAAAATATAAATATACACGATTGTAAAATATACGAGACCATCTTGCATGCCTTCATCTCATCACGCCTAGATTACTGCAACACCCGTATTACTTGCTTAACCCAAAAATCTATTGATTGACTCCAGTCTGTCCAGAACTCAGCTGCCAGGCTTTTAATCAGAACAAAGAAATATGAATACATCACCCCTATTTTAGCTACACTACCCTGGCTCCCAGTATATTTTAGAATAGACTTTGTATTAAAATTGTATTCATTGTTTTAAAAGTTATATCTCCGAGGGCTTTTAGTCCCATGTACACCAGCACGTACCTTGAGATCCTCGGGCAGAGGCATTTTGTCTGTTCCGGAGTCTCAACTGAAAACTAAAGGGGACAGAGCATTCAGTTAGGGCATAGAGGCTCTGGAACAGCCTGCCCAAGGAATTCAGGGCGGCTTATAGGAGAGCCTTTCCTGATTTTAGTTGATTTAATTTTCTTCATTTTTGTATATTTTGTTATTTTCTTTAAACGTGTATTTTAGCGTCTTAAAGGTTAAGTGTGTAAGTTTCAGTGTCATCTAGTGGTGAGGGTTATGAACTGCAAAAAACCTCCTTACTCAGGAACAGGTGAGGTGGAGGCTCCTCTCTGCACAGTCATCATAATGCTGTTAGCAGTAAAGTGTTTCCACCAGGGCAGTAATATGTGAAGTTTAGCTGGTTTATCTAAACTGCAGGCTATGGTTTGATTGCCAATTAATCAGCTGATTGTCTCACAAAGTAACCAACACATTTATGTCCACTGTAGCAAAGCCAAAGCGCTGGAGAAGGACTAATATTACAGTCCAACTACATATTTTTTCTACCAGGGCAGAGATGTGAAGTTTAGCTGGCTGATAGGAGCTTGCTCTACCGTTGTAACGTACTGTTTATCCGTTTCTGAGCTGCTTTAGAAACATGACGGCGCAACATGGCAACGTCCATGGAACAGTTATGTATTATGCTATAAGAAGATTACCAAGACCCTGACGAAACTGAGCTGCAGTATGGTGGCCAAGACCATACAACGGTTCAGGTTCCACTCAGAACAGGCCTCGCCATGGTCGACCAAAGAAGTTGAGTTCATGTGCTCAGCATCATATCCAGAGGGTGTCTTTGGGAAATAGACGTATGAGTGCTGCCAACATTGCTACAGAGGTTGAAAGGGTGGGGGGGTCAGACTGTCAGTGCTCAGACCATACGCCGCACACTGCATCAAATTGGTCTGCATGGCTGTCGTCCCAGAAGGAAGCCTCTTTTAAAGTTGATGCACAAACAGTTTGCTGAAGACAAGCAGACTAAGGACATGGATTACTAACTCGACTTCTCCCCTTTCCCGTAGTCTTGTGCTTTCTCGTCTCTCTCCTCTCTCCTCCTGTCACTTCCTGCAGGTGTTTCTGGCTCTGGAGCTGTGGAGTCTGGATCTGTGGCTGCGGGTCACCTGCTGCCCCCGTGTTCCTGCTCGACACCCTCTGCTACAATTACTGTTACTAGTGTGGTGCCCTGTGGAGTCATGAGTGGGTGTGGCTTCTCTCTCTCTCTTCTCTTGTAGAGGAAGAGCTGATTGCAGTAACTCTGGGCACCTGGGCTAATTGCCTGTAGAGTATTTGTCTTCTCATTCTGCAAGGAGGCTGCTGTCGAGGCCAGGTCAGACCTCCTTGCGGGCCGGCTCCCTGGTTTCCCATTTAGTCTGGTTTTCTTTGGTTGGACTATTGCTTTGTGGTATTTATCTTGTTTTGCATATTACAACACCTTCACACATACATTCATGCACTACTGAAACCACAGACTACATTGATGGATCACAAATTAGTTTAGAACATTACAGCCTGAATTGTTATTAATTGTATTGCCATCATTCCATTACGTACAGCGTTCATCGTTTAAGGTATTATTTTAGAGGGTAGAAGTTAGGATCACAGTGTCAAAACACTAAAGCTCTTGTCACCAGTTAAAGAGTTATTTTATAGGGTAATGTTAAGATCACAACGCTGAAACTCTATAGCTCTGACAGTGTGTGGTCCTCTCTGTGTCTAGCTGCCCGGAGGCAGTAACAGTAGCACATGTGTGTTTGTAAGGAGCAGGATGAGCACAGCAAGGCATCATCAAAAACCCCAGCAGAGGAAAATGTAGAAGCAGAATTAGTGAAAATTGTGTTACAAAACAGAAATCAATAAAGTAAGAATGTCCTGCCTATAGCACAAAGCATAAGAGACACCAGCTTATTCCACAATGTCAGGGTTTTGGTTAAAATAGCGTGATCAGCAGAGGGCATGCCTAGGACACAGAGAGGGGGAGCATTGCAGACAAAAAGTTGGACATCAGGCAAGAAACAGTCATCAGTGATTATCCTTAATCAATATTAATAATCATTTTAATCAGTTTTATTTTCATTAATCAGTAAGTAATCATTCTTGTATCATCATTTTTTAACCATTTTATTAGTATTAATCATTCTTAATCATTTTCTTTTTACCTAGATATGCTTTGGTTTTTACTTATAAGTAGTGAACTGTAGTCATGGACACAGAAACAAGCTCACTGTGGTTAGATCCTTGAGTGGGAGGAATGACTGCTGAGGTGTTAATCTGCTAACATTAAGACTATATGCTTAATTACTGATTAAGGGGGTTTGATTGTCAACTTCCAACCTCTGATTATTATAGCCAGTATGAGCTTTGAGTGAACTTGCTGAAGGAATTCATACTTTGCAAAAACACGACAGAGGATGACCAAAAAACCGACAGATGCTTGGCAAAAACACGACAGACAGAAGATAAGCAGAAAGCAGAAAGCAGCCAGCATAACATCAAGAATGCTGTAAGAAACCAAGCATTAATGGAAAATGCAACTTTACTTATGTTATCCTTATATTATTGTTTAAAAAATACAATTATGTGTCAAATTAAGCATGCGTAACCTGTAAAAAACACAGTGAGACTGAAGTTGAAATGTAAATGATGAACTTCTTATCCAGTAGTATAAAGATGTAGAAAGTCTACAATACAGTAATAAATGACAGCTGGGGAACAGTGTTAATTGGTAAAAACAACACAATAACAGAGGAAAAGAAGTTCATCATGAGGAAAGGAGGGGCGAACCAGCCCAGAAGAGATATATATAAGACTGTCTGCAGACCATAGGATTGACTTCATGTTGTTGTACGGGTTTATGTGTCCTGTTTTGGAATAAACTCTTTTACACCGACTCTTGACCGTCTCCAGAGAAGTTCTTGTCTGCAAGTTTTTTGACTATTGTGGGGATTTAATAGAGTATTTTTTTAGTTTTATTAAGTTGGTGAAGGTGGGGACCAGGCCTAACTGGCCCAGACTGGTCGTACATCTGACCCAACAACATAACTCATACTTTAATGTTAGTTTGAAATACTTCTTAAATTTGGTTAACTTTGGTTTAAACATTTTGTTAAACTTTTTTTATTATTGTTATTATAATAATTAACATTACGATTATTATCATTAACACTACTATAAATATCTGTACCATCATTCATTCATTCAGTCAATAGCAACATTACCTTTACTGTCTGTACCTCTGTGTGTTTATTGTGTAGCCTCTGTCTCTCTCTCCCTCCCTCTCTCTCTCTCTCTCTCTCTCTCTCTCTCTCTCTCTCTCTCTCTCTCTCTCTTCTTCACCCCAACCGGTCGAGGCAGATGGCCGCCCACCCTGAGCCATGGTTCTGCTCGAGGTTTCTGCCTCTTAAAAGGAAGTTTTTCCTTGCCTCTGTCGCCTAGTGCTGCTCTTGGTGGGAACTGTTAAATAACATCAGAGTACGGTCTAGACCTGCTCTTTTATGAAAAGTGCTCTGAGATAACTGTTGTGATTTGTCACCTGACAGCAAGGTTGTGGGTTCAAACCTCGGTTGTCCCGGCCTTTCTGTGTGGAGTTTGCATGTTCTCCCCGTGTCCGCGTGGGTTCTCTCCGGCTGCTCCGGCTTCCTCCCACCGTCCAAAGACATGCGGACTAGGTTAATTGGTGACCCTAAATTGTCCTTGGGTGTGAGTGGTTGTTTGTCTACGTGTGGCCCTGCGATGGACTGGCGACCTGTCCAGGGGGTACCCCACCTTTCGCCTGATGTCAGCTCCAGCCCACCGTGACCCTGTACGCAGGATAAGCGGTTGACGATGGATAGATGGACGGATGATTACTTGAACCATGTCCTGTGGTCTGATGAGACCAAGATAAACTTATTTGGTTCAGATGGTGTCAAGCGTGTGGCAGCAACCAGGTGGGGAGGACAAAGACAAGTGTATCTTGTCAAGTGTACTGTATTGCTTACAGTCAAGCATGGTGGTGGGAGTGTCCTGGTCTGGGGCTGCATGAGTGCTGCCGGCACTGGGGAGCTACAGTTCACTGGAGAACCATGAATGCCAACATGTACTGTGACGTACTGAAGCAGAGCAGGATCCCCTCCCTTTGGAGACTGGGCCGCACGGCAGTATTCCAACATGACACCTCCAAGACGACCGCTGCCTCGCTAAAGAAGCTGAGGGTAAAGGTGATGGACTGGCCAAGTGTGTCTCCAGACCTGAACCCTGTTGTGCATCTGTGGGACGTCCTCAAACGGAAGGTGGAGGAGCACAAGGTCAGAAGAACAGATAGTGACAGATATTTATAGTAATGTTAATGATAATAATATCAATTATAGTAACAATAGGACTAGTAATAAGTAAATAATAATACATTGAAGAAGGCACTTTTATCATAAAATTGTGAATTTATTCATATCTTTGAAAATATAAGATGTTGAATATACATTTCTTTTGAAAAAGTTAAGATACTAAAATATGAATTATAAAACTCTTTTGTTTGTATTCAAATTATATTTCAGGTTTTACAAGGCGATTAGTTGAAAGTGTACCAAGGCATGATTTTGTCTGCCAAAACACTTCAGTATTTCAAGAAATAATACTTTTTTTTCAAACAGATAATGTACAGTATATTTACAAGTACTAAAAACAACAAAATATCGGACTTTCAATTTGGTGTAGAAAAATTAGGGGTATATCTGTGAGTGCGAAAAGCTGTCCAAAATGTTTCTAAACCTCCCCAAACAAGAATGAAAAAATATAAAGCAGTATTGTCCATTTATGTATGACTTTGTTTGTTTGTTTGACTCTAAAACCATTGGCATCATCTGCATTGCGTGGCTGATATTCAGTTCTCAGTCCTCTGGCCCTCAGTAGGTCATAGCACTCTGTGAGGCAGAGATGATCTGGGATGAGCAGAAATGAATTAATGAAACAGATGAATGAGGGACAAAAAGTGTATAAAAGGAAATTTATCCAAAGCTTTTCCCACTGTTTATACTTTACTGTGAAAACAGCTGCTGTAAATAGGGCAGAGACATCTTAGTGATATGTGACAAGGAAAACAAATATTTTGATCGCCTCTCAACCACCCTGAAGATTAGGGAGATTAGATTGATACCAGATTAACAGACAATGGCTTTGTGTTAAGAAACAACAATGCAGAACTATCATGCTTGTATTTTGTAATTTATTGTGTGGGACAGTTTGAATAGACACACAGAGGTGGCGACTGAAAATGACAGGAGAAGCACACACCTACCTACAAAGAAGTATCAATCGGCTGCCTTTCGTTACTCTTCCTTGTTCTCTCAATCACTCAGCCTCTCTCATTCTTAGTGTTGATTTTTACCCATTTGCTATATTAGGTTCTTTGAAAACCACTGACATTAATGAAAATTTTTGTCTCTAGTCCCAATATTTATACTACTATTAACAGTACTTTCTTTCGCAACCATTGTTTTACACATTTTATGACAGTCTCAAAGCTTGTCTTTGAGAAGTTAGTGATGTTTAGTTCTGCAAACACAACCATGATTTGGAATCCTTTTCCTTATCCATTGGAAAGTACTATTAGGGGGAGGATTTTTGGGGGGGAGGCAGTGTCTATAGCCCAAGAATACAAAACTGGAACTAGGTGCATGTAGTCAAAATGCTGGTAAAGAATCTTAAGTACCTCAAAAGGTTCCTGGGTTGCTGAAAATGTTCTTGCAGTACAAAATCCGAGCATTTTCTAAGACAGAGCCTTCTGGTGTGACATTTACATTGTTTGTTTACCTACATATGTGTGTACAATTGAAAACTCCATGAAGAGATCCAGCAACATGACATAGTTCATGCAGTGTTGGTAAAAGAGTGTACTTCGGGAGATGACTGTGTGTGAGCGTGTGTGTCAATGCGAAGTAGTCAAGTATCTCCAGCATGCATTTAACGTCAACCAGCGGCAGAAGAATGAATATTGATATGGTCCGCCCCTTAAACTACTCTGCACTTGTTGTTGCACTTTTGCTATTACGTTAGGACAGTTTGAGTCACGCTTGCTCAGATTTGAAAAAACAATGGGGTTGGGTTCAAATAGGCTACCATGTAGTTTGACTCTTTGCTGGTCACTGTGTTGAATCCTGTGTGTCTCTTGTTGTGAGACTGGCCACAAGCACTTTCTTGTTAGCTGTGAGCTAACTTTCTGTGTGCTTTCAGCTAGTGTTACTGAGAGTTGGTAACACTGCCTGTTTATGAAAACTAAGTGATTTGTATTGTTTGGTCTGCAGAATTGGGCCAGGGATCAGCTTACCACTGATACCATTTTAGTCATTTGCTGCGTTAGTTCCACTAGGTTTAGGGGTGCTGCGCTCCCTGTGTTTTGTTTAGATGACTACTTAGAGAGGTTTTAGGTTCTCCTTTTGTTTATGGTTATCAATCCCTTGTTTAGGAGGGATCTCTTTTGGTTATATTTTGTTTAGCCCAATTTCAGTTCTGACTTCTGCTTGTTTTACCTCTGTTTAATAAATAACATTTCCACTTTACCAAGAACATCTGGTTTATGTTTATGTCTCCCCTACCCCTAGTGAGCGGGGACGTAACACAGGAAATGAGGAGTGTAAAGAACTCTAACACTGTGGTGGCCGACAAAGCCAGGGAGGCTTGTTGCTGTGCGTTGAGTAAATTTGTATGCAACTTCAGTGTTCTTGTTGTTGTATCTTATGGACTGTTATTTGTAATATGATTGAGATGTAAAGACACATCTGTGTATTAGGGCCAAAAATTCAGAGCAGGGGAAGAGGGGTAATGATCTGAGGGAAAAATTGAAGCCCAAAGTTAAAGTGTTAACACTTTTTTAACACTCACTTTTTTTGTTCTTGTAAATTTAGCACTTTCAGATTTTGTTTTCTCTGATAATTGGGCTACCTGTATGACTGTGATGCTTTAGTTCAGCATAACTTAATTTCAGCTGCAACCCAAGTGGAACAAGTCAGGATGAAATCTAAAAATAATCTAATAAGCGGTGTGTATTAATAGTTCTCGTCACAGCTGTGGTGTGTAGCCTATTCCTGTAAATAGGGTAACATTGAGTTAAACACAAAGATAACCTGCTCGGAGCAGTTTAGAGATGCAGTGTAAATTGCCATGACAGCATACCTCGGTTAAAACGTCCATATTTTGTAGTACAGATTAATCGGGAAGTTACACCCGACGTCAGGAAGGATAAGCCAGTTACCTAGCTTCGTAGTACGGGCCTCAGTCGTTGGTGTATAGTTTAAGCAGGAACGTTTATCCCTCTGTATCACACGGTCTTCATCAGGGGATGAACCTGCTGAGATTTGTTGTGGAGCATCACACGTGCAGCACCATACCACAAAACAACCCTGTCAATTAAAATGAATGGTTTAAATGTCAACATGATGGCCATATTGAATTTCTAATAGTTCCTAATTTATCCGCGTTACCAAACACCTCTAGTTCAGATAATTGGACAATTCCAGCTACTGCAAACCTGCAGGGGACAATTCCAGGGAAGTCGTTGTGGTAGTTGAGTTTCCATAACAAAAATTAAATTCATTTATCTGAGTGGGGCAGGGAAATGAGAAAAGGAGAAAAGCAAGGCACTGCTGCAGAAGAACAACAACATGCTGCTACCACAACAGGTGTTCCTTCATGCAGTAATCTTAGCACTAATGGTGATGATGGCAATACATCTTCTTCTCATGATGTTGGTGAAAAAACGTGCTTATGTGTGGAACCTGGAACAGGAAGCAGCCCAGAAGTGAATTTAAGAGTAGATGATGTCTTTATCGTGTTGCCAATTACCACATTCCTCTTCTTAGAGATAAAACACAAAATAGATGACAGAAACCTTTGAGCTAGATCAGTTCAGCCATGCAGTAAAATGAAACAAAGAACTGAAGTGAAAATTGTGAGATGAGCAGGTTTGGGTGAAACATCCACTACAAAAAGCCATGGTAGCTCTCAAGGGTACGTCATTATAACGTTGGGTCCACTTGATTAATCTACTGCTGCTGTGCCTATTTTACATTAATTTGATTGCAAACTCCACCCTGTTGATGCGTACGCTGGGAAAGTGGACCCACTTTCAGACCGTGAGTCGCAGACAATTTGTGACTGGAGTGGTAACCCTGCTGGTAGAGTTTTGCGATAGAAACATTTTAAAATGAAGCGTCGCCAACAACAGCAAGTTTGATGAATTCATGTCTGTCTGTCATTGATTAATTGATGTTTTTTACCATCTTAAAATGTAAAAGTTAAGTATAGATAGGCCTAGAAGAATTACATTCCTATATAAGCCATTAAATTTAAGACACTTAAAGGTGAGTAAAAAGCCATGTATTTGAGTTATATGAAGAAGGTAAAATCATAATGTACTAAAGCAGTGATCAGCAATAGGTGGCCTGCAGGTCAGAACTGGAACGCCAGCAATATTATCTGGCCTATAGAAAAATAATGAATAAATAAATTGATAACGGCTAGGGCTGAAACAGATCTCAGTCATGGCAGCTACAGTTACTCACATAATCACTTCTTCTTAAGTGTGGAAGCGTGAGAACGTTTTTTGCAGCAATGCTTTATATCGAGTTTATTGAGAGCTTTTACTTTGAAAAGTAAAAGAAAAGTCTCTGGCTTGCTTGACACACCTCTGAAAAAGCCGTCAGTAAACGTGGGATTTTGATTCCCCTGAATTTCCTCAGGGAAATGAAAAGGTTTATGAATGCAGATCAAACGCCGGTTGCGCACACACACTGCGGCTCGGGCTTTATTGTGAGCATGTGCAAAAGTGTCCTTATAATCAATTTGTTTAACAAGTGAGAAAAAGAATGGTAGTAATATGAAATCTCCAGTATGTTGAGATCGATCACACAACCATCCCATCAGTCCAGCACTCTGCCGACTTAGCTAAACGTACACTCTAGTATCCAATAATTTGACTATGTTCTGACCCTCCATGTAAGGGCTTGAAACAAATTGGCCCGATGCCCGATTTATTTGCCGACCCCTGTACTAAAGAGTGCCTGACACTGGATTTAACATAAACAAAAGCTAACACATTCACTTACAGTGTTCTTGATAAAACCATTGACAGTGTGTCTTAATATACAGTATGTCTCATGTTTTGATACTTTTGTTATGTGCTGTTGTGACCAGTGTGGTTCTGCATTAAGTTGGCAAGATAGGAAAGATACCATGACACATCTTTTAATCTCTCGTTATTCTGAGAAACAGGGAAAATCAAACCCTAATCTACAAAACAGACGTTAGCCTAGTTTGCCACGAGTTTGTACAAAAAGGGGAGACCAGAGAAAAAGAAATGACACACACACACACACAAACACACACACACACACAGACTTTTCAAATCAATGAAAGCAGGTAACGAGGGTCCTGTGCCATAGGCCCCAGACCACTGACTTGGCCCCTGCTCAGTAAATCATTCACACTCACTGAGACCTCCTAGACCGCCAGGAGAGTAAGTTACAGCAGGCCTTCCTTTGGTCACCCTGGTCCCTCTATCTTACTTGGACGGGTTAGACAACTAAGCTGAGGGCGCTAGTTTCCTTCTGTCGCCTCTGTTCTCCGCAACAGCCTCAGAATAATAATAGATGCATAAAGGCAGAGGGATGGTGCCCCCCCCCCCCCGTTTAACAGTCTCTAATCACTCCTGGGATTGTCTTTCGGTTCTGCTCTTAAAGATGGTGAAAGTGAACAAGAGAGGAAGGGGACATTAAAAGAATGAAATATGGAGAGACTGTGTCAGAGCGAGAAAGCTTCAGCGTCAGTGATCTCTTTGTCTCACACACAGGAGGAAAAGAGATAAGTCGCAAACATTGATTTCTTGCATCACACAGTTAATTCATATGAAGATAAATATTTCCTATTGACGCATATTAAACAGCTCTAAATTACTTCGAAGGTTGAGCCAAAGTTAACTGTCAGGATCGGTTTCTGAAATTGCCTTTTCAGCCAAACCACTTTATAGAATCGATGGCCTGAATAAGAAGCAATTAATTGACCTTGCAGGTCTCTGAGAAGCTGCAGCATAACTTCTCCACGCACATAGTGAAGCCATAGTCATATATATGGTATAGTCCAATTCTAATACAAGAAAAGATTTTTTTTTTTAGCTGGCATGCCTTTTTCTTGCTTTCTACAGTTGTATTATGAGAAGATAAATGGACTTAAAAAGAAACATTGAGATCTCTTTTTCTGAGAGAAAACTGAACTGAAGCTCACTGAAGTATTTGTGCTGCTCAGGAGAATGAACCCCTGCAAAGCAGCCGGACCAGGCTCTGTCTCTCCTTCCACCCTGAAGCACGGTACTGATCAGCTGTCCCCATCCCCAAATAACAAGGACCACGGGACTAAATGACTAAAGACTCGTCGCCCTGACCTCTGCGGTAATGAAGACATTTGAGCACCTTGTGTTGTCCCACCTCAAATCCATCACAGACCCACTCCTTGATCCCCTGCAGCCAACTGGTACGTAGACGACGACGTCAACGTGGCTCTTCCACTTCATCTTCCAGCACCTGAACTCTGTCCCATCTTCTGTTCTCCCTGTACACAGTTCAGTTAACTTCTGAAGTTTGCTAATGGCACCACCCTCATCGAGTACACCTACAGGTGGGAGATCGACCATCTGGTGACCCGGTGCAGTCAAAACTATCTGGAGCTCAACGCTCTGAAGACAGTTGTAGACTTTGGAAGGAGTCCAGCCACACTTGCCCCCATCACCCTGTGGAAATATGCTGTATGACATATCTTAGTCAGCAGTATCCACACTGTTTTTTTCTTCTAGACTTTGTGCTATCTGCATGACAAGCTCTGTACCATCAGGCAGCATTTACTCCAGACCACACACATATGTGCACTGTGTCTGTTTTTCTTAAATGTTTTTATCACCTTCCATCCAGCCATGTGTTTTCCTTCATCCCAGTATGATAGGGCACGGTAGTGATCTATACCCACAAATGGGAAAACAATAAAAATATTCTAAAACAGTACAGCATAAAGAATGGTTGGCCTTAATATAAATGTGCTTTTCATGTGAGTAAACAGGATTAAAAATAGCAAAGCCATTAATATAATGTATTGTACTTAAATGATCAACTATTCTGTGTGAATTCATTTAAGTTCAGTTTACTTTACAAAAGGCATGTGTGCCTTTGTTTTTTCTACTGAGGGGCCTTACAGCTAAATATTGTGTGAGCGTGTATGTGTGCCTCACATGCTTACACGAGCACCAGTGTCTCTCAGTGTGTGCCAGTGCATACGATGGCTCAGTGGTTGCTCCAGCAGGCGGTATGGCATTGGTTTGATATTCAGCGCCATGCCAACATAATGAGACCTGGGAGAGGGCAGCGGGCCGATGCCGACAGATGGCCACATCCACTGGACGTAAGAACACGAAAATGGTTAGAAAGGACTGCATACTGACTGCTTTGCATGACCATCAGCAGTGTTACTTCCAGAGACTGGAAGGCTGGAGAGGAGTGGTAGGGACCCATTAGACTGAGAGCTGGCTGTTCTGAGGAGAGAATGAGAGTCTGGCTGCTTCTATTATCATTCAGATACATGACAGAATAACAAGCAAGTCAGAAAAAACAAGCTATTTGTTCTTGCGTTGGTTCATTTATGTTCTCTCTGTCCAAATACATCAACTTAAGGGCTGCAGTCACAGATCACAGGGTCTTGCAAGTAGCTGGTTTCCTGGGACCCAACATCAAATTTACTGTATCAACAGGGGTGGCCCTAAGGAGAATTTTAATCCCCCAAATGTTTTGAAACGTGTTGCTGGCATCAAATTCAAAAGGGGTCTATCATTCTCCAAAAACAAAAAAACTTTTTTGTCTTTGTGCCGTTTACAATTAAATACGGGGTTTCAATGTTTTGCACATCATCACATTTTGTTTCTATTTACATTTCACACAGCGTGCCAAATGTTTTGGAAAAGTGGTTGTATTGAAAATTGTTTAAAACTTTCTTTCTGATGTCTGACTTACCCCAGAAAATGTGACTGAAACTGATTTACAGAAAGGAAGGACAATTTGTGTCTTTCTGGGTGGCGGGTTTTGTGCTGTATTATGACACTAACATAATTTCTTGGTGAACAACAGCTGGGGATGCTGATGTTGTGTGTCTTGTCAACACTGTGAGGTTGCTAGGCGACCAGAATCGATAAAATTTGTTTAGTTACGAAATAGTTTCAACATGTCACCCAAACATGATACAGTGTGGTGATTGGTGCGCGTTAGAGGTGTTTTTAGGTATATTTTTGAACTTTGCACAAAGTCAGACCAGCTCTTTCCCCTTGCTCACAGTCTTTATGCTAAGCTAAGATAAGCTAAGCTAATAGCCATCAGGATCAATTTTCTTATTTAACTCTTGGCAGGAAAGCAAATAAGCGCATTTCCCAAACTATTTAACTTTCCCTTTAGTTAACTTGACATCCAGGTTTAGTCAATTGGATACTCTAAAATGTCCGTAGGTGCGGATGAGGTTCTTGTTTGTCTGTCCTGTCCTGTGTGTATGTCACAATCCTGAACAGGGTAACACAGGCACACGCCTGCACCCCAGTTTGTGATTCATGATTTCATCCTGATTGTGAGCAAAGTTACAGCCTATTAGAGAGCCATTTGTTGAACAAAGTGCAGTATAAATTGTTCTTCTACCACAGTGGCATGTGGTAATAAATCATCCTTTTCAATCAAAAATACTTTTTCTTTAGAGAGACGACATGAAGACATTTTAGTGTGACAGCTTGATTTTTTACCTTCAGCAGAGAATTAGTTTGATGACGGGTCGAGAGAAATGCACTCAGCCATTAGATGTGTTGTGCTGAAGGCTAATCTGTGTATGAAATGTGCTGTCTCAAAGCCAGGGTTTATCTGTATTCACAAAATGATGCGGGGACACATGCCACAGCAGCAGCACCATCAGTCCATATAGTAACTGTGTGCTTTAATTAAGTATACAAGAATTCTCTTTTCACCTGTTGGTCTAAATGGAAGTAAAGGCCCCAGTAACACATAGAAATGTGATCAAAATGCATGCTGAACATCAAGTAGGCCAGAAGACAATTAGTGATAGGATAGATTAACAGGTTGAGTGAGTCTAGGAGGACGCAGAGTGTAGACTGCTGAGCTTCACAGAGTGTGAGGGGGATTGAGAGACACCATGAGCTGCAGAGAAATAAGAGCTGATGGTGGTATGCCTGTGTGTGTGGGTGTGCATATGTGTGTGTGTACTGTACATACATTGAATTATAATTACACTTGTGAAAGCTAGTGGGATGCTCTGCAAATAAGCAATCACATGCTTACATGGCTATCATTTTCATAATTCTGCATCTCAGATACTGACAATAAGTAGTTCTGTGACAAGCTTCAGCCTACACCACTTAAGTCTTCCTGAATACGACGAAAGAAGCAGAATCTCTTGCAGCATATACTTCTGACGGTTATACAGCCTTTGGAAAACATCAGAATGCAGAATAATCTACAATTCACTATAGAGAAATGTGAGAAGCTCTGTCACTCTAGGCGGTTACATCAAGGTTAAAGAACTTCCCCCTGTGTCTCGTGCTGCAGCTCCAAAGCAAAAATGTTTGCGGTCCGTCCAGAGGACTGCATTATTTCTCCTCTGTAGTGTGGATGCTATGCGGGTTCCTGGCGCTAGCCTGCAGCCACTAAGTCAGCCATCTCTGAAGTGTGAAACCCCGTCTTTGAAACCACAGGAAGGAAATTTTATTTGGAGTTTTCCAAAGACTGCCACAGACTACAGGATTATGACTGCTACAGGGTTGTTTTGCTACACTTTGACATAATGAAACAAGCTAAGCAGCCGCAGGCGAGGCAGAACACGGCGGCAATCCCAGAAAACTCCCCACATAAAAGACGGTTTGTATTTTGGGGTAATAATACTTCAACATCTGCCCCAAACTAGATTTCATTTGCAAATATGCATCCTTCATATTGGTCTGACAAAGTGACCCTTACTGATTTACCTTAGTTACCCATACTTATACTCACTGGCAGATAAGCCCAGTGACATGATCACACTGCAGGATACAGTAAACGGTGGAAGCACAATTTACATCAGTCACAGGCAGAACCAGCAGCTGCACAGCATATGGCTTAGTTACAATTGATTACTCCACATGTCATTTATGTACTAGTTTTTAGCAGGAGGTCGTGGGTCGCAATAAGTACGGGTGCTCTTTTGGGCCAAAGTCAGGCTTGTTATGCTTATTGTATTTTCACCCTCAATATCTAATAAATAAATTTGCAAACAACAACATACAGGTCACAACTGCTTTATTTACACATTAACTCATGTACATAAAGGAATTACATCGCTGGGACCTCTGATTGGTTATTCACTCAAGGCATGAAATACCATAGAAAATAAATGTTGACATATCAGATTGTGCATCATCACACAAACTGACTTTTTTTTTTTTTTGGAACTTAAACAGACTTAGGTTTCTATCGACTGCATCATGTGCAGTCACCATTATACCAAATTATCTTTATGGTAAAGCTACATATTTTATATGACCACAACTTGAATTAGCTGTTGATTTACTTTCAGAGCAAAATTGGGAGATATTTGGAAGCCAATATCTAGTGACTATCCATAGTATTGCATCTCAGCTTCTAGCCATGGAGGTGTCTGATTGGGCCAGGACCAACATGGTTTGGGCTCAAAGTTGCAAAGATCCAGTCTCATTTGCCCATATACAAATTAGCATGGTCAAATTCAAAGCAGCTGGCATTCCACTACCCATCACTACCCCTTTATGTTTAGTCTCAAATTTAACATTTTCTCATACGTGCATATGGTCAACGCATATAGCAAAAAGCTTCTAGAAACTCAAGTACAAACAAAACAAATGCATGACCACATGTCAATGAACAGGGGTTGTACTGCTCTATGGGGCAGATGAAACTGGTAATGTAAAGAAACAAATCCTGGTAGTCTGTCAGTAAAAAGCAGTGCAGTTTATTTTTGGATGGAACCCTGAGTTTCTCAAACATTGTGGCAAAATCCTGTTAAATCCTGTTATTCTTTAGTAAAAGATATTCATTGTTTTTTAATATTCATTCAATTGTAAGACATAACTGTAGGTGAAGAGAGAGAAAGGAACTTTGGGATTATAGTTTGAACATGTCATGAACATCTTTTATGAACATTTACTAATTAAAATTATGTTTCCACCGTATCTGTGGTTGAACCACGCAGACGTGAACGAACGGCCCTCAATTCCACCTTTCACTCCATCATGAACAGTGGGGAAATATTCGCCCATTGTTAACTATGCCTAATGCCCGTGTATGGCGGCTTGCCCATGCCATTAGTTTGCTTAAGAAGCAAAACGTTGTCACAAAGGAAATTAGCAAAATCCTTGGCCCATAATAACTGAGTCGGTGAAATTAGTCTGAGAGAGAAAATTGATTGGATGTTGTTTTTCAGTAAAAGATGGTTAAATTGTCAGAATTTTTGCCTCTTCAGACTTACAACAGCCTATTTCAACTAATATGCTCACATTATTGCTTTTTCTTCTATGCTGAATAACAAATGGCCTGTGCTCTTCCCAGTGTTTGGGTTATATTAGGAAATACATTTTATTTAGATTTCTTTCTGTTAAATGGAGGATGTTGAGAAGAAAAGAGTAAGGACAATTGTTTGTGTAAATGTTTGTTTTCCTTTTTCAGTTAGTAAAAAAGTTAAAAGGAAGATTGTCATATAGAGAGAAGTGCATCTTTTTTTAACTTTATCTATGATCCTACACTGTGTGATATGTGAGAGGGTCAAAGAAGACTCTTTTACTTTTTTAAGGACCCCAGTATACATGTGACTTGTTATACAAGGAAAATGAAAAGCTATCCATGGGAAGTGGTAGCTCCAATGGAAGTCAGGTTGAAAAAACTTTTTATTCTCCCTTTTTTTGCTCCTTGTTTGTTTGATTTAGTTTCCACGCAGGGGAGTTACAGGATTTGGCTCAGAGAGATGGTCAGCAGGAAAGGAAATAAAGAGCAGATGCTAAATTGCTAAATTGCTGTGCCCTTCAGTGATGACAGAATTTAAAGTAGCGTCAATTAACGTGCATGGATTTAACAAATTGATTAAAAGAAAAAAGAAAACTAGGAGTTGCAATATTAATTTGAAAAACATTCCATTCCGTGTTGGGAAAATAGTTGCAGACATGGATGGGAGATATATTCTAGTTACAGGTAAAATAGAAGAGGTAAAAATAACACTGTAAAACATATATAATCCACGAGAGCAGAGCTAATTAGCAAAAAAAAATCCACAATGGCTTACGTCTGTGATACATTTCAAGTCAGTCAAACTGACGTTACTTACTGATTTAAAAATTTATCTGGACAGAAAGAAAACCATATTCAATTTAAGAATATCACATCAACCAAACTACATGGGAGGGACTGGCTCTTCCAAATGTAATTGATTATTACTATGCTGCTTTAATCAAACCAATCACCATTTTGTTATGCAACTATTCAGCAGCAAAGTGGAAAGAAATGTAAATTCAACAAAAGGGTAATATTAGAACATGTTTATCTGCTAAAATGACAACTAAGGACATAAAGCATAAAAAATGTCCTGGAGTAAAGTCAGAAAAGCCAAGGATATTCAAAAGGATCTAATATTAATGAGAGAGATCGCAATGGACATAAAATTTAAACCTACTTTAAAAGACAACACTTTTAAAAACTGGGCAAGTTAAGGTTTGACTAGATAGATGCTTTTGAAAATGTATCAAAAATAGATAACCAACCAAAACGTCACTTTTATGAAATCTTAAAACTGAGAAGTTACCATGTAAAAGAAACGGGATTTAAATAAAACAGTGAAGGAGATACACTCTTTAATAGCTTGTATAAAGCTTGTATATGTAGCTGGGGCGGCTGTGGCTCAGGAGGTAGAGCGGGTTGGCCGTTAATCGGAAGGTCGGCGGTTCAATCCCTAGTTGCGTGTCGAAGTGTCCTTGGGCAAGATACTGAACCCCGATTTGCCCCTGGCGGCTGTTCCGCCAGTGTATGAATGAGTGTGAATGTTAGTTTCCGTTTGAGCACTTAGGCTCAGTGTATGAATGTGTGTGACTGGTGAATGCAGATGTAGTGTAAAAGCGCTTTGAGTGGTCGAAAAGACTAGAAAGGCACTATACAAGTACAGAGCATTTACATAATAAATAAAAATAATGGAAGAAGAATCTAGAAGTCAGGAAATCAAAGCAATCATCAGCTAACAGAAAGGAACTGTAGTGAATTATATCACCAGATATATGGAATATATGGAAGGAATATGAAAGGACAGAAAAGATAATACATGGAAATTTATTCGTGTGGAGAGCGTAGTTTTGGAAAATTCAGCTACGTTTCTTTATACCAAGTAAAGTAACACAAGGAGGCAACACAGGCAAAAATGTGAGGCGGTAGAACCCAACCACACTCATGTTATTTTCCTTAAAAACTCTATTTCCATCTTTTAAAAATCCAGAATGCATACCAGCAATCAGTGACTACTGTCCCAAAATGTCATTTCAACAGATTATTTCTTTCTTTTAATTTACTCAACACTTTTTCAACAGGAACTGTCCTGGCGGCACTAGTGCTGTAGATCTGCTTGGTTTAGACTTTTTTTCATCTCTACATCTATGACTGCAAACACGTGGTTTTGGCAGACATTTA
>NC_060152.1:32676697-32695125 GCF_021292245.1 Micropterus dolomieu | reverse complement strand
TCTGTGATACATTTCAAGTCAGTCAAACTGACGTTACTTACTGATTTAAAAATTTATCTGGACAGAAAGAAAACCATATTCAATTTAAGAATATCACATCAACCAAACTACATGGGAGGGACTGGCTCTTCCAAATGTAATTGATTATTACTATGCTGCTTTAATCAAACCAATCACCATTTTGTTATGCAACTATTCAGCAGCAAAGTGGAAAGAAATGTAAATTCAACAAAAGGGTAATATTAGAACATGTTTATCTGCTAAAATGACAACTAAGGACATAAAGCATAAAAAATGTCCTGGAGTAAAGTCAGAAAAGCCAAGGATATTCAAAAGGATCTAATATTAATGAGAGAGATCGCAATGGACATAAAATTTAAACCTACTTTAAAAGACAACACTTTTAAAAACTGGGCAAGTTAAGGTTTGACTAGATAGATGCTTTTGAAAATGTATCAAAAATAGATAACCAACCAAAACGTCACTTTTATGAAATCTTAAAACTGAGAAGTTACCATGTAAAAGAAACGGGATTTAAATAAAACAGTGAAGGAGATACACTCTTTAATAGCTTGTATAATAAATAAAAATAATGGAAGAAGAATCTAGAAGTCAGGAAATCAAAGCAATCATCAGCTAACAGAAAGGAACTGTAGTGAATTATATCACCAGAAATATGGAAGGACAGAAAAGATAATACATGGAAAATCACAAGTTTATTCGTGTGGAGAGCGTAGTTTTGGAAAATTCAGCTACGTTTCTTTATACCAAGTAAAGTAACACAAGGAGGCAACACAGGCAAAAATGTGAGGCGGTAGAACCCAACCACACTCATGTTATTTTCCTTAAAAACTCTATTTCCATCTTTTAAAAATCCAGAATGCATACCAGCAATCAGTGACTACTGTCCCAAAATGTCATTTCAACAGATTATTTCTTTCTTTTAATTTACTCAACACTTTTTCAACAGGAACTGTCCTGGCGGCACTAGTGCTGTAGATCTGCTTGGTTTAGACTTTTTTTCATCTCTACATCTATGACTGCAAACACGTGGTTTTGGCAGACATTTAGGGATTTACCAGGAGCAACATACTTAGTCAAATTTTGAAGAAACAATCCCCCCCAGTGCCAATAAGTCACCATTGAAAAGCTTGCAATGACACACTTTCAGCTGTCCACAGGCTTCATTCTCTGTCAGCAACTATAAACTCTTATAAGTAATTACACATTTTTACAGCCACCTTTCAGTCCTACAAGGAAGGACTCACTTTGTCTCACGTATAAAAGGAACACAGCAAAACAACTGTAAAAACAAATGATCGTTATGAACTACATTTACCATGGTAACGTGTCTGTACAACAATATGTGACATGCTGTTAGCCGGCTCTTTGATCAGAACAGAGAGGATGCTGATGCTTAGATCCATTCCCCCAAGTAAAAGCCCACTACAGAGCTGCTTCCCTGTCTGTATACACACCAGTTAGATAGATGGTAGACCCTTCACTGGGCTCATTTATATACGTGACAATGTGACAGTGTGTGTTTGTATGACTGTGGCCTTTGTTCTTTAGTCGGGCCTTCAGTACAAACAAGGAAAGACATATGTGGGGTTAGAACAAACAGTGCACACACACACAGCCACACATGAAGACAGCAGAACAAGCTGGAGTCAATAGCCTAATACATTGAAAGCTACTGACTTCACTGCTCATGCAGGAAGGACGACTTAAGAGAGATTATCTTGGCTTGATAATGACAACAGCATCGCACTGAAATCAATGGAGCTGATGATACTACTGCAGCTTAACTAAGTAAATGTATTTTGCACTAACCAAAGCTCTTTTTAAATCAATACACACTCGCTCTCTCAGTCTCTCTCTACCCACTGAGGTTTGCCAACATCTTTCGATTATACAAATTTAGAGAAGAAAAAAAAAAAGCACAAAAAAAAAAAAAATGCAGGAGAGAGAAAGAAAAACAGGACTCGGAAGATGAGTTTTTCGCTCCTCAATTCAGCTGGTCACGTCGATTAAGATGTGAACTTCTACAATTCCAGCAGTTCACATTCAGCTCCGGGGCCTTATCTGAAATTAAAAAAGTCCCCTTCTCCCCGGCTTTGAAGTTTTTCTAAGCCACTCAAATAGTTCCATTCGCAGAATGTGGAAGCTAAAGGAGGCTTTGATTTTTGGAGTCGGCTTTGCCTGTCACTTTGTGTTACATGCTGGCTGATCTAAAGGCTAAAACGGAGCGACATTCCCATGCTGTCAGCCGTTCCCACCCCTCCATTTCAGCGTCTGATTCACCCATTATTGACTGCTGCACAGAGAAAAGAGACATGGTGTTGCTTAAATGTTTAATTGTATGTATTTGAGTCAGCCATTTAAATGGACAACCCGTGGTTCTGAATGGAGTTTTTCATTTCTAACGTTTTTACCACATAAGTCAAAGATGTATAGCTCCACTGTGATGGTTCGCCTCTGCTTACACTGTTAATAATGCAAAAAGGCCTGACTTCACTCTGCTGGCCCACAGTTAGTGCTGTTCTAAACAATCTGTGGGGAAAATACACTGGCTCATTTAAGGCTTATACATTTGTATTTTATTAAAAACTTGTGGACTACTGCATTTATTGGAAGCAGCTACATTTTGGTCATACACCTTCATTAGATATAAAAGAAAACGGCTGACAATTTGTTGTTCTTATTATCAACAAATCCCATAAAAAGACGAAAACCAATAAATGGATTGAAACTATATATTCATGAGATGTTTGTCTTCAGTAGAAACCTATGGGTTTAGGGCTGACAGCCACAGACAGGGAAGTCAGGAAGCATTGAGAGACAACACATTGTGGGTTTTGGTGTTTACATATAATTTATTGACAGAAAGATATTAACCACCTTTATCCTTTAAACAAACGATCCAATTGAGCAGCACGTTTAAACTTTAGACATCACAAAGTAATATCACAAGAATAACACATTTCATATTATGAGCCAGAAAATATACATTTTGGTAAATAGGGAAAACTGAGAGAGTTAAAGGGAAACTCGGGAAAATTAGTTGTATAAAGCCTTTTCCGTCTCCCGTCATAGGGAGCTGTGTGAAGTTATAGGTTGCACAGTGTGTAATGTTTTGACAAGGAATAAAAATTAATTTAAATAAAGATATATCTGGTTCTGCTTGATCCATTTAAGAAAAAAAAAATACTGTCCACCATGATGCTGATATCCAGTGTTATAGATGTAAGGTGCTAAATGTTTGGAGTATTCTTTTAAAGGGGAAAAAGGAGTTGCCAGCATCAAATGGCCGTTCACCAGGGCCGGGTGTTGAACCTCAATACTTTTTTGGTACTCAATGAAATGGGTTTGAAGCGCCTAACGTTGAACACTGATTAAATCATAATGTTGTTAATTTTAGACTATTTTATTCAGGCAAAGTCCTTGGACCATTGTTTTTTTTGGAGATGTTTCTGTCAGCTCTTTGTTCCTCAAATGTAAGTTGCTTTGGATAAAAGCGTCTGCCAAATGAGTAAATGTACTGTAATGTAAATTTAAAAAAACATTAAATAAGTTTTTATAGTACATTTACATTATAATACATTTTTGTAAAAAACAAAAACAAAAAAATCCCTCAAATGAAGGTATCTGATAAAATGTAGTGTTGGTATTTCACATGCAAGGCATTAGCTTTGACTTAGGATCATAATGCTGGCTACTTGGGTCAGGACCACGGCAGGTCTGGACATGAAGTGGACAGTCCCCATTTTACAGGTCCATCCAAATGTGGGGCATGTAAGCATGCAATGCAGAAGAAATGCAAGTCCTTCTAACAGCAAATGACAACTTCAAGAAACAGTACAACCACATTCATAATTCAAAACAGAAAAAAAAAACAATCAACATATTTCATATTTAATAAAATATGATGAAACCAGACATGAGAGAAAATGAAGGCAATACAAAATAACCACAAAAACTGAAAGAAGAAATGAGGACAGGGTGTCTGCATTGTCTCAGTCTGCCATCATGACAACACAAGATACATTTTCATATTAAACCCTCATGAGAAAAATAAAAAAGTTTGTAGTACTCTCTGTACATGTGTGCAGTAGCTTATGCACTCAAACTGTGTCGGTATAGGTAATTCCAAAAAGGAAAAAAAGGGCCACACTACTTCATCAATAAGTCAGGCAGGAGACAAGGAAAAAAAAACACCCAATCAGAAGAAGTGTTTACAGTGTAAGCCAAAAAGCTCAGGAGGAGAGAGGGGAAGTGGGCAGGAAGCACTGATCTGAGAGGTCAAACAGGTCAGAGCTGTACATTTGTCTTGTCCTTGCAGCGGTGCTGACTCACAATCAAAAACAAACAGCATGAACACAGAGGCTAGGTGTAGATCAGCGCCCAGCAGCTTATCATACCGCTGCACAGAGAATAACAGCAGCAGAGACAACAAACACAGAGGAGGAGAGAAACGCTGGACCTCACGGACAACCTCCTCTGTCCACCGGGACTCATCAAAACCACTTTTGAACCTTGATACAGATATTTCTGAAGTTAAGGTCCTGACAGTGATTTTTATCATTGTTTTATGACTTAAAATAAAAAAAGACTACATTTCCAGTGTTTGCTCCTAAACTTTAACAAAATGAAATCATTGTCAGAAAAGCACTGGCAGGGGTTCGATCAGTGCCGGCTCCACATGTCAAGGTGTCATATTTCAGTCACAAGCTGTAGCCAAAGTGCTCGCTTCAGTCAGTAGTGTCCTCCATCCCGGGATATCATTTGAAGACGGAGGTTTTACATAGATTTTTTTTAAATTGGCCTGATGATGAGGGTGGAGTGATTGTGTAAGAGCTGTGACTGGTTTTATTTCCACACATTGAAGATGAAGATGGTGAAGATGTGCCATAGTATAAGAAGCTAAAATGTCAGCTCTCACAGTGATATTTCTTAGAGGAGGAACATTTATATGGTCGACTGTTGACATTAATCCTGTAACGTACTCAGTCCTTTCAATAGCGACAAGAAACTCAGCCGACTGAAAGTTACATTAACTTTACATCCATTTCCACAGCACTCGATAAAGTAAGATTAGCTTGCCTTTTTATAAATGTTGGCGGACTGGCCTGCATGTTTTTGTAGTTTGTCCCAGCTGTTCTGTTGTTTCAGTCCATAAAGCCAGTAACATCAGATGATATTTCTGACAGAGACATAACTTTCGTAATGCAAGATGCTTCTTATTAACAGGTCAAGCAGCTAAAAAAACTTCTCAACAAGAGATATTTTATGACGGTGCAGGATACTGTTACTAATCAAGAGCTAGGCATGGAGGGTGTTGAATCAGACTTTTCACCAAGACAGTAAAAGTTCATTTGTCCATTTGCCCCCCTTTTATCCCACGATGAAAAATTTAATACGTTTTATTATAATTCTCTTTATTAAAGACTAGTTTTATTTGTTTTTTGTCCACTGCAAAATGATCATGTTTAGAGAGAATCTCCTGAAACTACTACATATTGGAGCAACCAAACTGGTGGCTTACTATCTCCAGAAAATTCCAGCAAGTTAGAGTTAGTTTTCCGTCAAAATTGTCTGAAACTGATTGGAGCTTTGTTTGTCAACTCGAACGGTAAATATAGTGCTTAAAATTATTAAAATGTTGATTTTACTCCTGTGATTGTCAACTTCTAGCAAGCAGACAAGCTTTCATAATTGTGATGGCATCCTGTTTTGAAGCTGCACTGTAATTACTTCACAATCATACACTATTATACTGTGAATGTCTGAACATAGTGCTCAGGTGCAGCATGGGGATGGTGATGTCCCAGGTTGTCAGTGGAAGGGAAAAACATTTTTCGTGGGCAGTAATCACTGTGCACTCAGAGACAGTTTGCCCTCATGTTGACATCCAAAAGTGTGATATTCTCTTAATGATGAACTCAGTTGGAGAGTTTTTACTTTCATCATAAAGGAGAGGAAGCCATCCAAAAACACAAGGACAAAGGACTCACTAATTAATGTTATCTGCTGTGTTTTGGCTGCGAGATGAGCCTCTGTGGCACTTTGCCACTCCCCAGCAATAGGAGGCGCCACTCTCGCGCTCAGCCCGCGTTAGGGGAAAGATTTCAGACATGACTGACAGGGAATTGGCTGGCTAAGATATGGAGCATTCTGCTGCTAATGTTGGGAATGTCTCTTTAGGTTTCAAGAGAAATTATTCTGGCAGTGCTCCTTCTTTCCAACTCACAGTCTGGTCAGACACAGTCATGGGCAGCCAGGCTAAATCCAGACACCCGGAGTAAACAGCATTTGTAATGGGATATTAGCCTGAGCTGTTCCCTCATTTGGAGTGTCTGTCTCATTTCATGGCTGACATCTGAGAGTTGCAGAGGTGTATTTCAGGCAGCGAGCATCCACCTTAATCCGCTGGATCTAATCACTGCTGGCATCTGTCAGTCACACTCTGATGATCTGAGCCAAATGTAACGGCATCTGGATGTGAATACGCAGGTAATAGCCACAATAAATAAATGTGATGTAACCTTACCCTACTGGAGAGCCACAAAATGCACTTAGAGGTGGTGTAGAGGACTTCTTAATGATATTCACAACTACTCAAACAGACACATTAATGAGCTCTTATTCTTATTCTCTGAAAACAACCTGGCACAGGACATGGATGGGTCTTTAGTTGTCCCCTGTGACAGTTAGTCAGAGGTTGGACAATGAAGACTAATCAATGGAACACGTTTGTAGAGAATTTGTTGTTTGCACCTAAGCTTAAAGTAAGTAAAGCAAGCTACAGTGCAGGATACATCCAACCTTAAATAGAATTCACATGTAAGATGTGTTCATACAGTCCATTTGTGGCTCTATATCTCAGACTGTACTCACTTTGAATAAACCAAACTGACAATTTGGCAATTTTTATTATCTATTATTTATATCTACCATTCCGTGACAACTGGTAAACTCATGTGATGTGAATAAAAGCTTCAGAAGAGTTACTAAATGTTCTGGTAAGATGGATATGATTTTCAGGAATATCTTAAGAGGTTGAAAGAAAACATTGTTAGGGGAAGGTTTAGATGACCAAATGTGGCCCTAGCAGCTTTTTATACAATACTTACAAAAGTACAAGTTGGGAACTACGTCAGCACGATGCAGGTGCTAAATTGTGTATGATTGTGCTGGCAGTGTTCCACCCACTGCTTGCTTTGCTAGAGAATGTGTTACTTTCATTTTATTATTATACATTTTTTAAAACTTTTTTTGTAATAACTAAAGCTGTCAAATAAATGCAATGCAGTGAGAAGTCCAATATTTTAAAAATAACATTAAAATCCCCAAGTAAAGTAAGAGTACAGTACTTGAGTTCCTGTCTAATTTGACTGAGTGCTGATTAAAACAAAATGTTTTAAAATTGCTAAAAAGACAAGTGTTCCAAACAAAACAGCAAAATACAGACAAACGAGCGGACAGGTTGTAAACGCCCTCAGGTAGAGAAAGTGATTGGAAAGAGAAAAAAAAAAGTTACTGCACAAACTCTCCTGCTCATGTTTCTTGCGTGTCAGACTTCTCATTAACAAATGTTATAAAGTTATAAAGAACTACAGCTTTTACATAATTATGAGTAAGAATAGTTTTGGAATTGTGGATAAAAAATGTTTCATCTGCCACATTCAAAGTCAATCAAAGTATTTCTCCTCTTTTTGTCTTTCTGCTCCGTTTTCCCTCTGTTCTCCGTCTTTGTCTCCTGAATTTCACAACTGCTCCTGCTGGGACAATCAATCCTTAATCACCCCTCCCCACTGCAGCCAGTGAGACAACTCAATCGGCGCTAAGATATGCTAATCTTATTCCTCAGATGATTACGCCATGGAGTCAACATTGATCTTCCATGACCTCAGAAAAACACAGGCCCTCCAGTCAAAAAGACTGATGGTGATGTATGTGTGTGTGTGTGTGTGTTGTGTGCGGAGGTGGAGGGGGGGTGGTGGTGATGGTGATGCCTCTGCCATGGATCACTGAATGACTGAACTGCTGTGATCTATTTCTGAAATGTGAGACCCTGGACAGGCACTGATAAAGGCTATGTGCTGATAAATCACACCAATATACAAAATTATGAAACTGGCATATTTTCATTGCAAAAAGATACAGTCAGATAGCTTTAGATCATCACGGCACATTCAAATCCAACAAATTTGAGACTAATAAAATTTGTCTAAGGTTAGCAAGGTTATCACTTTCAAGATGAGAAATGGTTGAACATTTCAACAGAATACACAAAATAATAATTTGCGCCGAATGGAAGTGAACTTTCCAAATGTTTATATGGGACTGTTCCTTTATCAGAACATTCTTGGATGCTTTAGTTTTGCTAGACCAAATATTAGCTACTAGGGTGGGTATGAATGCAGCTTCCATACATATTTTAATACATTAAAACATATTTCAAGCTAACAAAGGCAAGTAAAATGTTGCTAAAATGACATTATCAAGAACATGTACTGTACTTTATGCTTTCTCATTAGAGTCACTTTATATTACATTTCCTTTGAAAATAAATCTTGCTAACCTGAAAGTATGGTTAAATTATTTATACTGTCAACAAACCTCATGAAAACAGCCAAACCAATAATGAATTGATCCTACTAATAAGTATGGTGTGTGTGAATCCATAGCCTAAAATATCTTTTTCCTCTGTGACATAGAGCTACATTGTTGTCCAAAAACTATTAAAAACACATCAACGAGCCACGCTGGTGCACTGGGTGACATGTTCCTTCATTACCATGAACAGACACACTGTAGTTTCTTTTAACTCAGTCTCACATACACCGACCTGCTGCCCCAGATATTCATTAGAGCATCAAATGTGCCAAATGCGCCACTGAAAATAGTCCCCAACAAATGCACTATTTCCTCCTGTTGTAACGTTTGCTAAAAACTGCAGTGGCCAGCTGTTTTAGGAAATAACTGAGCCTTTTTTTTTTTTTTTTTTTTTTACAAACTGTTAATTTATGTGATCTATTTTTAAGAACCAATTGGCTTTTGGTCTATGTAAGTGCCACAGACAGAGTGGGTAAGTCTGAAAATATTGAAAGACAAACTAACACATTGTGGTTTTAGGTCTTTAGGTCCTCATATGGGATTTCTTAACAATAAATATCCATTGAGTATATAATATTGCCACCCTTATCCATGAATTTTAATAGCCTGGCTAGAATCAGAGCGCTCCTTTTCTTCACTGTTACCAAATGAATCATATTCATACACCTTACACAAACATTTGATTTTGCCTGCGATGCAGCAGTTAATAATGTAATGTCTGCCCAAACTGCTAGAGCTTAAGAAGTGAAGTAAAGTAATTTGTAAAGTTGACATTTTGGCCTGAGGGTGGTGCAAAACAAAAGCTCAGAGAGTTCAGGGTAGCATGAATGTTATCAGTAAATCAAATTGCATTCAATTTTGATATTCTTTGTTAAAAATTTTTGACGTTGGTGCTAGAGGAAAAGTATAAGGGTCACCAAATACATTAGTACTTATCCTCTGGGTACCATGAATATCCAGATCACATTTCACTGATATGCTGTACCTTGGTCAAGGTATAATTTTGACCCAAACATGTGTACTACAAAAAAGAGGTCAGGTGTTCAGTGCTCAAATATCCCTGTCTAATTTCACCCCCGCAACAGTGCTGGACTGACCAACCATTGCCAGGCCTCGACTTTAGCAGAGCAAAATCATAATGAGAAACTTAAATTAATAAATAAAAGAAAGAAAACACAAGTCATAGAGGCCTTTCCAGCCTGTGGTCAGGGAGTAGTTTTTCTGTGTGTCTCTGTGTATTTTACATGTATGCCATGTTTTCCTATATTAACAAACACTATATGCAGTGCACATACTACAATAAACAACATTAGATCCCAATAGAATCCCCTACATGACATGACCTACTTTGACTCACCACAAGTCTTCACCACAGGCAACAAATGGAAAAAAGTCTCTATGAATTGAACTGCCCATAGCCCCTGACCTTAAAGTGAACCAGGGATCTTTCAGGCTGTATGAGGGCAGTTGGTGTTCCTTGTATACACGGGAGAGGTTGTGAGCTAGTATTGCATCCTGCAATTAGACTCATCTCTGTGAATTTGTTTGCCCAAATCTGGCCAACACTGATCATTGTGCTGTGGCTGCTCAAGCTGCATCCTAGCTTTAATGCATACAAAATATAATGAGTGGCCCCAAAGGACTAATGGATCAGATTTATTTATATGCGCATGGTCAGCACCATGGACAGCACCTGTTGATGTCTTCGCTGGCACTAGATGGCAGTATGAATCTAGTGAAGTCTCCATCTGCATCATTCCTCCTCCTCCTCCTCCCCCTTCTTCCTCCTCTCTTGCAGCACAGCCCGGTTCCCCTCTGCGTGGAAGCTGCAACCAGCCTCTTTAATGGAATGTCAAGAAAAGGCAGCATTGTGCCTGCCTGTTTGAAATACAGAGAGAATTTAAACAATCTGCTTCCCCTGTTCAAAAAGCTGTGGCGTTCCTGCGACTCGGAGGGTGCTCTCAGTTCACTTTCGGTAACTCCGATAAACTCCCCGTGGTTGCTGTTCAGTGCTGCAACATTGTTCACTCCTCACTGAAGGGATGACAAGCAGGTTATTCTCTGGAAAGATTTAGTATTGTTATACTTAAAGTAGCTACACTGGGTAAACACTGCTTAGCAAACACAGAGCGCACGGTGCCTACAGTGTTCAGTGATAACACATATTCAATGTATTCTTGCTCACATACAATTTCTGTATGCTCAGAAAATAGATCTTTGTGTCACTTGTTATGTCTCATCTCGTCCATCACATTCCATCACTGTGCCCTTGCCTCAGAGGACACAGATTTTGGTGTGATTCACTCTGACCTAACATAATAGTACTGAGATATGCTGTTATACGACAAATATGAGGAAATAAATAGGATTCTATCTCGTTCCACGTACAGGGCACAGATTATTGCTATCAGGTATTCCTTTTGTATTTTTGTTCTTTTTTTAAATCCTGAAGATAGGTTGATTCCCCGGGATCTGAAAGGGTTTGGTGATGTAATGACACGACAGCGGTTAATTTTCTCAACCATTAGAGGTGCATAAAATCCTCTACTCCTGAGAACAGAATGCATGTGTATTGTGTAAGTGCATGAATAGGACTTATATTGTTTAAGTGTTTAGCAGAACCTAGTAGCTCAGGTCAATGACTGAGGAGCAGAACGTAGTTAGTAACCTTGAGGACAAACAGGTTTTTTCTTGGAGTATTACCATTATTGTTACCTATATCTTTGTATATGTATTTGCCATGTCAGTCTGTATATTTCCATCAGATCTTAGATCATAAGATTGTGTTGTATTATTGTTGTTGTTAGTCACACTGCCAACTATGGATAGAGTACACAGAGTATACCTGAATTAAACTTTTTATCAACATGAGAAGACATGTAGAAATGGTGACCTGAAGCACGAGACAAGATGTGTTTACTGCACATACAGTATGTTTAAAATTGTTTAAATATGTATTTAAGGCTACTGAAGGAACATAATTATATTATTACAACTATACTGTGTTATCAAGCATTCATTAACTGTTTATAAAGCAGTTAGGAATGTGTCATGGGAGCAGTTATAGTTGTTAACAAATACAATGAATGTTTATGTAGGTGGGTTAAAATAGTGTTATATATAAGAGCTCAACAGTTAATTAGTTAAAATAGTAGATTGATTGATGATGAACAAAATATTAATCTGCAGCTATTTTGATAATCGATTTGGCCATTTAACAGACAAAATCTTTTCTGGTTCCAGTTTCTCTAATGTGAGGATTTGCATTGTTCATCGTAACAACTGTTGGTTAGACACAACAAGACATTTGAGGACCTCGACTTGGGCTTTAGAAAGTTGTGATGGGAATTTTAATGTAGTCTCACTTTTTTCAAACATTCATAGACAATTGTCAGTATTGTCACTACATTTGAAATATTTAAAAAAAGAGTATAATGGAAATGACATAACTGGAATTAAAAAACACAGATTTGATAAATGTAAGCAGTCTCACGAGCCAAGTCTACTATTCTTTTTTTCCCCTTCTTGTTGGTAAGGGTTTCTTTAGGGGAGTTTTTCCCTTACCCGAATCGAGGGGCTTATGGACCACAGGAGACCGTTTCAGCGGCTGACATTGTCACTGTGACAAGTGCAGGGGAGTAGAGCTTAGTCTTGGGCTTCCTGCTGGATCGATGCATGGCTTTGTGTCTCCCTGGTGGTATTGAGTTTCCCATGTGCTAGGCTACACGGTCTATTGTCTCCTTAACTGCCTGCATTCTGCCACGGGTTAATGGAACAAGCTCTGCTGGAGAGCAGCACTGGCCGTAAGCTTGACCTCCCTCCTACAAGTCTGTGTCTGCTGGGAGGTCTTATCTGAATCTATTTTGATATATTACAGTTGGAGCATTTGCTATGGGAGCCTTTAGTGGACTATATTAAAATGAAGTGGAAAGTTGAAAATGAGAATGTAATTCCATAACGCATTATATTTTTCCACACATTTGTGTTATTTGAGTAAAACATTTAATGGAAATGCAATTATCCAATTTGCATTTACATACTTTACTATTAAACTGAAAATGGAAAGTATAATTAAAATGATAATGCCATTGTGCAATTACATTTTCCTTTTCAAGTTTACATTATCATTTTAACACAGTCCCCTATAGGCTTCCACAAGGGTAGAGAAATTAGTAGGGACAGTTGTCCTTGCCAATATCCAGCAAATACTGAATTGTCCCTAGCAATAATTTTGATCCAAAAGTAAAAATATAACCATTGTTGTCCGCAGAATGTATTTGGTACACAGATGGTTAACAGCTTTAGCTGCAGCACAGCAGGAACTGGGGGTCGCTGCAGATCATCAGGAACAGAGATTTGCTGCAGCTCAGCAGGAAGTCCCTGCCTGCCCCTTGTAGTATAAGTTTGCCGGCACTGATTCATTTCCTGTTTTGACCATTGCCTGTTTTTTTTCCGGCTTCCATAAACTGAACTTGGATTTTACTTACCTGTCTTGAGTCTTGCTTTTACGTTTTTGTCTGCCTCACTTTGTAAACATAAGCAATCACGCTGCCTCTGTAGACAGATGCATTGATTAAAATAGGAGCGTATTTGTTCCATCTGATGCTTGTGCGTGTAGGCACGCAGTAAGAATTACTCGCATTAATTTATAGTTAAAGGCAAACTGCTTTGACTTTCCTGCCTTCACCACATCACAATTACATCACACAATCACAGGCCTTTAAGAATTTAAAGGACCTATAACTTCCCGTAACATGAACTTTTAAGGCCATGGTCTTAAATTCAGCCTATAAATCATTGAAAAGTAACAAAAGGGCAAATGTAATTTGAATGAACTATTTGGTAGGCAAGTGCAGTACTGCTGTACAACATGACTGAATCACTGGTTAAAAACAGAAACAAAATCCGGCTACTGGCCCCAAAAGATCTGAGTCTACGAAGAAAGTAAACAAAACATTGTAAAGAGTCCATGATAGGGTGGCATCTACCATCACATCCAGGTATTTATATGAAGACACTTTATTGTATTAAATGCAGATAAAAACACCAGGAAAAGAGCTCTGCACGCTGCAACGTTAAGGTCCTGAGTGTTGCCTATTGCCTTTTTGAGATGTTGAGATGTTGAACCATGATCTTTTCTAATGATTTCATCTTAACATATAAGCACTATCGGTTATCATTGTACTTTTTAGGACATTGTTGGGAGAGGTTTAATAAGAGATGTCCCCCGAGCTAGTGGAATGCTGTGAGTATCGGCGGACAGTTGAAAGACAGGTTGCCAATCAGGGGCCAATTCCCCGGCAGAAGAACACTGCTCGGTCAGGGCCAAGGGCTTTGCTTGAGTTGGTACGTTGCATGATGCATCTGACTTCATCCACAGTAATGACAGTCCCATTTGAACTAGTCGGATAATGGTCTTCAGTAAATCTGCACATTTCTCAGGGTTGCTGGCAGAGTCAATATGGGAGAAGAAGCGATTTAGCTCATTTGCAAACGCTGGTTCATTGTCCGTCACAATAGGTTTGAAGATGACATTCCTGTCATCCTCTTCATAGTGTCCCAGAGTCTTTTGAGGTTATTTCCTTTAAAGGTATACTTCAGACGCTGTCTGTGTGTCTGTTCGGCCTCTTGGAGTTTCTTCTTTAAGTTCTTTTCTAAATGCTTGAATTTGACACCGTCTTCATTTTTAAATGCAATTTTCTGGGGTCTTTTGGTGGGAATAATCAGTTGTACACAAAAACTAATATCGTCATACTGGTTGTCTCATCTACGGAACTACGTATTATGTTTCCCAGTCAGTCCAATCAAAGCATGCTTAAAGCTCTTACCTACTCAAGACACAACATTTTGATCATGAGTTTGTGACAGGAGGTCTGATTCTGGATTCTTAAGCCATTTTAACATTTACACAACATTTATCGAGGATCTTATCCTTCCTTGTCTGTTTTTTGACATACTAACAGAAGCCTGACAGTGTACTGTCCAGATTACAATGATTTAAGTCTCCCAGAAGTATGGCGGATGCATCATGGTGTTTCTGCTGCAGTTAAGTGCATATTCTGCTTTGCACAGTTATGCCGCTGGGCGACCACAAACCCAGCACACAGCAGGACATTCCCATGGTAAATAAAAATGCCTCAGTGTCAAGCAAAGCATCTCAACTCTGCAGGGCCAAGACTCACTGACAGCTGCTGGCCCCACTCTCTCTCTCGCCATACCCTCAAACCAGCACACCTATACAGTCCTGAGTAGAGGTGTAATCAGGCATAAGTAAATGTACCTGTGGAGGTGCACCATGGCTGTGTAGAGCCTTTAAACTTGTAGGGTACACCTCAACACCGTACAAAGAATTTCAAATTCACACAGGATGAACTCATTAGGATGAGGAGGAATGTGATACAATTTCCCAATACTTTTTATGTAGCAGTTATTTGAATGAAGAAAAATAAAACAGATGACCTTGCTCGTCCATTACAACAACAATAATAAATAAAAAAGCTACCAATCAACTACTACGGCTTCAACAGGTGACATTTTATTCAAGGTATTGAATGAAGTACTCATTTGGTATCGGTATCACTTTATGGGTACTGGTTTTGGTACTGGTATCGTAAAATTTTAAGCGATACCCAACCCTAATAACAAGGCAGCAAGACAGGCATGTTTAATATTCTGAATCAGAAATCAGTACCTGGAAGTTGGAAACAAGAACAGAGCATACAGTAATTGCTACACATAATGTTACAGCTCATAAAGTTTACACATTGGAAAACATATTAGACTTTTGATCAACACTTTGACTTCAGCTTTCACTTTAATTTGCTTTAATAGCTTGACATGTAAATACGTATTGGCAAAGCATTAAAAGCACTGGGTATAAAGAAAAAGAAAGATGTGGTTGTATGAACAGTGGACATTAAAGATAATTAGATCTTGTGTACCCTGTAATTTTGTCTTACGCTCATAAGGGATTCATCCCGACATTACACATTATTTCACAGACAGCATTACATAAACATATAACAATGACACAGGATTTAAATTTTCCTTGTTCATGAGGTTTTAAAACTTGTAGTGAACTTGAGTTGTAAATGTAGCCCTGTAAAGCTAAATGTCTCTGACATGATTTGAGTGAGAAATTTGTGAGCTGGTTGCAACATACTTTCATTCGACTGTGCACTTGTCCTGTGTCTGTCTGAATGACAATAAAAGTTATCTCTTGAACTAATCAAAGCCACTGATGCCAACAATGTAAGAATAACACCTCAAAAACAGGAGACTGAAAGGATGTTACCTTCTCTCAGAGAAGAGATGATTAATGTTGTTGAAATAACGACACAATACTGCTTACGGGAAACACGTTCTTCAGATTCTCCTTGACAATGAGGCAGCTGTTTATTTTGCCCTGGGAGCATCTGCCCTTGGTGGTGTGTTCATCTCATGGAGGCTGCAGGCAGGTGTGTGTCTGGTGTATGCATGATTGATTTAACAGCTACAGGACTTCACTGGTGTCACTGCCTGTTACACATGCATTGAAACTAATAAGGACATGCTGGAAACATATCATTAAACAAAGTCATTAAAAATCTAATTTTTTTTGCACCTTGTAAATTATTATTAGTTGGATGCCAAAATGTTCTTACTGGAATCTAGTTTCTCTGCCTGCTATGGGGAAAATCTGATATAGTTACAGTTGCACTGACCCTAATTAAAATTACGTTTAGTTTCCTTGACATAGACTGAGTTTACAAACAGTGCTTTATTGTCATATTTTCTGACTGATCGTGGGGGCTGGAGCCAATCCCAGCTGGCATCGGGTGAAAGGCGGGGTACACCCTGGACAGGTCGCCAGTCCATACAACAGTATTATATCGAATTATATATATATATATATAGCTGCTGCACTATTATATATATATATATATATATCTGTAAGAGCACAGTTGGAGGAAGCCAACCTAAGATATAAGAATGTCATTGCTAACAAATGCTTTACTGTAATTGTTGTGTAAATGACAATAAAATAACTTGAACTTGAAGAATGAATTGACATGTTAGTTTAGCAGTGGTTTAAAAAAGTGTAACATTAATTGTAATTGTAAATTATTGTCATCTCAGGGAACCTGTAAGAAGTGTAAAGACTGGAAGTGTTAAGGGAAGTGTAAGCATTGAAATGAGTTGGACACATAATTGAAAGGTCCAAAAAACAAGTAGAAGCGTCATTTGAAGGGTATTAGCTAACAGAAATGTCAGATGAAGTGTCAGATATGAAACGACGTTCATGAAGTATGTCCTGAGGAGGTGAGCAGACTCACTAAGATTTTTATTCGTCAGCAATCCAGAGGCCTCCCATAAGCTTCTGATACATTTAGGGACTTTTATTCTAAAAATCCAGCCAGGTTGCCTGGGGTATTTTATTTTGAAAATCTGGACTCCTCCATAGCTCCTGTTCCCTGATTGAGAAAACCAAAGATCTGAAATACCAAAAATAGCTCAACAGTAAAAGAAAATACTCAGAAGAGGAAGCAGAAACTTTTAAAGTGAAGGTCATATCACTGACATTTTTCCACCTTGATCATCAAAAGACTTTACTGAAGATGTTGACATGTTTGTCAAAAAATCAGTTTCAAATAGTTCCCAAGTTTGTGCTTTTGCTCATATAACAATGAGACATTCTTGCTGGTTTGCTGTGGAAATTAAATTAATAAAATTGTAAGCCCCATTGCTTAATAGAGACATTGTGAGGAAGAGGACACATTTTTCTACATTTTGAAATAGTAATTTGTGTTTGAGAAGTGAAAGTTGTGTGAATAAGGAGGACTGAAGTCTTCAAATTTACCAAAGGAAATAAAAGTGCAGTAGAGAAACCAATCAATCAAAGGCCCAGTTAAATTTAGATTCAGGAAGTTGGTTCCATCTGTGTGTAACATAGTAACTAAGAACACAATCACTGACTCAGGCTGCTGGCCTTTGGCTGCTTCCTAAAGACAAGGTTCCCACTGGGTTTATATTCTAAGGAGATCATAAATGTATTTTGGCCATAGATTACTCAATAATTTATAAATCATTAGCATCACTTTAAATATATTCTATAAATATATTATTCCATAAGTACCTGAAAGCCAGTGTAAAGACTTAAGAACACGAGGAATGTGCTCAGTTCTCTTGGTTCTCCTTAGAACTCGGGCAGCAGCGTTCTGAATGAGCTGAAGCCTGACAGTCATTTGTGAAGACCAGACAAGAGACTGTCACATTAGTCCCTGCTACTGGAAATTAAAGCATGAATGTGTTTCTCTAAAAGATATAGTTAGTGCCTTGATGTCTATAAAGACACCAAGATTTTTAATTTAGTTTTTCTGTCTTTACTGCTCTGAAAGCAAGCTGAGCAATAATCTTCATTCTTTACTGCTTGTTGTCAAATACAATGATTTCAGTCTTGCCTTATGGAGTTATTTGAAGGAAGTGGAATTGCATCCGGCTATTTACTTGCTCTAAGCATTGAAAGAGTGAATCTAACTTACCTTTGTCAGTTCGTGAAAGAGCTGAGTAAATCTGCCAGTCATCTGCGCAGCTGTTATAAGCAATGTTATTGTCACGGGGTACAAAACATTACTTTTGTGTACAATGCGTGAGTGTTTTCTGCCCGTCTGTCATGGTAAACTTTTGGTGAGCATTTGTTGAATGTGCATCGCAGCACATTATAATAGCTCAACATCATATAGGGTGGGCGTCGTGATTCCTCTGGAGGTCGGAGTTTGAGGATACCAGTGCCGTTCTGACCCATAAAACACTTTATTCACTCAATACTT
>NC_060152.1:32647195-32676597 GCF_021292245.1 Micropterus dolomieu | reverse complement strand
TGTGGAAATTAAATTAATAAAATTGTAAGCCCCATTGCTTAATAGAGACATTGTGAGGAAGAGGACACATTTTTCTACATTTTGAAATAGTAATTTGTGTTTGAGAAGTGAAAGTTGTGTGAATAAGGAGGACTGAAGTCTTCAAATTTACCAAAGGAAATAAAAGTGCAGTAGAGAAACCAATCAATCAAAGGCCCAGTTAAATTTAGATTCAGGAAGTTGGTTCCATCTGTGTGTAACATAGTAACTAAGAACACAATCACTGACTCAGGCTGCTGGCCTTTGGCTGCTTCCTAAAGACAAGGTTCCCACTGGGTTTATATTCTAAGGAGATCATAAATGTATTTTGGCCATAGATTACTCAATAATTTATAAATCATTAGCATCACTTTAAATATATTCTATAAATATATTATTCCATAAGTACCTGAAAGCCAGTGTAAAGACTTAAGAACACGAGGAATGTGCTCAGTTCTCTTGGTTCTCCTTAGAACTCGGGCAGCAGCGTTCTGAATGAGCTGAAGCCTGACAGTCATTTGTGAAGACCAGACAAGAGACTGTCACATTAGTCCCTGCTACTGGAAATTAAAGCATGAATGTGTTTCTCTAAAAGATATAGTTAGTGCCTTGATGTCTATAAAGACACCAAGATTTTTAATTTAGTTTTTCTGTCTTTACTGCTCTGAAAGCAAGCTGAGCAATAATCTTCATTCTTTACTGCTTGTTGTCAAATACAATGATTTCAGTCTTGCCTTATGGAGTTATTTGAAGGAAGTGGAATTGCATCCGGCTATTTACTTGCTCTAAGCATTGAAAGAGTGAATCTAACTTACCTTTGTCAGTTCGTGAAAGAGCTGAGTAAATCTGCCAGTCATCTGCGCAGCTGTTATAAGCAATGTTATTGTCACGGGGTACAAAACATTACTTTTGTGTACAATGCGTGAGTGTTTTCTGCCCGTCTGTCATGGTAAACTTTTGGTGAGCATTTGTTGAATGTGCATCGCAGCACGTTATAATAGCTCTACATCATATAGGGTGGGCGTCGTGATTCCTCTGGAGGTCGGAGTTTGAGGATACCAGTGCCGTTCTGACCCATAAAACACTTTATTCACTCAATACTTTTTCAGGTTAGCAGGAATGCGTAGCCTCTCAAAAACAACATGAAAAAAGCGTAGTAATGTTCCTGTGAGCAACCATGTGTATGTGCTGGATTTTTACTTAGCGGTGGAAATGTTAATATATGTTAATAATATATATGATATGCTTCTCTCCTTCAACAATTATTGTCAATTGCTCTTTAGCAAGGTGCAGAACCCTAAGCTGCTTCAGCGGATCAATATTGTTGTGTTGGTCAGCTTCCAGTGTCAACGCCCCTGTGGATTTGTCTGCCAACTCTTTCTAAAGTCAAAGTTGTTGTGGTGAACTTACCTGGATAATTAAAAGTTAGTCCCTCACAGACACACACATAAATACACCAAAGTTTCACAAAACACTGTCTATCCTCCTACACACATATTATCTGTGACGCTGTCTTACACACACTCATCTCCACTTACATAGTTTGCACACAAACCCTGTCGACAGCCAGTGATCTGTCAGTGCAGGCCTGTTGTGGTGAACGAGTGTATGTGGCTGCTGTTGCTGTGTGTTGGAGAGGCGAGTAAAACGAACATCTGTTATGTTGCTGTATAATCAGCATAGCTGCGTGGGCGGTGGATATGAGAAAACTTAGGAGGAGAACGATACTGGGATTCAACGCGTTCCATCACATCCACGGGGCCGTTACTGAGTTTTATGACTGTTATCACACAAATGGGGGTACGTAAGGAGGTGGGACTCACTTTATGAGTGATAAGAGAGCACTGGTTCACAGAAAGACAGCCGTTAACATCAACCACAGTTTGCTATTGTCATCACAACAGCAGGCTTCATTGCTAGCTCTATTTCCCAGCTTGACTGGAAAACTTCCTTGGGTTTGCATTGACGCATGGTAATACGCGACCTGCCTAGTTTTTCTAATCTGGTGGAATACAATGGCTCCCCAGAGAGACAGAGCAAGACAGGGAGGAAGAGAGGAGGTCTGATGAGGATGACCTAAATTAGACTTTGAGTGATGCAAATGGGTGCTTAATATGTGTGCTTGTCTAAAGGCATTTGACTATATGTTTCTCTCTGCATATGTGTGTCTTCATGTGTGCATGTGTGTCTTCCAGAGTGTAATGGCGCCAAGCCCTCTAGGTACAGGCTACAATCCAAATGAGATCTGAGGAACTGTATGTCAAGCCAGCTATTCATCAAACATAACAGCAGTGAGAAGCAAGGCTGAATGCTGGAGATAGCATCTTCAATCATCGAGTGTAGGAGGCCACTTTGAGGGTTTCATCTCCACAATGTGTGACATCCAGGACTGTCAGGTGAATATGATAATGTGTGAATAGATCTTCTACAGGGGTGGGGGGAGCTGGTGTTATAGTAGCAAGGGAATTGACAGTTCAAAATGACAGCCACAGAGGTACAGAGGATATTGTGAAGTCCTTAGTATCAACAAAATAAGCTTCTTACTCTATAGAGAAAGCTTCTGATTGAAAAGAACTCAGACAACTTCATATCAAGTTATATTACTGTCAACCCAGCTTCTTTTCAATTATGCGCATATGGAATGACTTTGGATTAGAAATTACATTTTAGGGGAAACGTAATGGCAGACTGTAAACAAATATGCAAAACTCAATTAGGCTCAGATTCAAGTGTGAAGGTTATGTGTAGTGAACAATAAGGTTTTTAATGTATTATGGTCCGAGTCTGAAATTAATCACTATGGCAGGCAAGTATTTTTTTTTTTATCTGCCTTACACTTTTGAAATGTATGCACTAAACAAACAAAACATTCAGCTCTTTTAAGCATCATTTCATGTAAATAATGCTGTCATTCAAGGTTCAATACCTTTACACAAAAACAACAACCCATAAAAACTTAGTTTGAGTTTCAATACAGAAGTTAGCCAACAAAACCAAGTGACGCCTCTTGCATCTAACAGACAAGCTTAGTCATTCTCCGACAACACCTGAGTCACCTCCTCCAAGCATGTGCGCTGATCCCCACAGTACACTAACCTTACTATACTGTATGTGTCTTTCTGTTGTTCATTTTCCCTGTCCGCCAAAGTGGTGGATGGGCCGCATTTGGTGGGTGCAAATATCAGACCCTGATTATGGTCCCAGTGTAATGTTCCAGTTATCTGCCTTTTTCCAGAGAAAATTTAAATTTTCTGTCCTCTTGACCCAAAAATCTGTCATGTTCACTCAAATCTCTGAAAGCATGATGAAACAGAGAAAGTAGTAGTTTATGGAACATAACAGTTTAAACTAGTAGCACACTGAACTTATAACTGAACTGAAGTCAGTCTGGATCATTGCTGAAAATTGCTGTGTGCAGTGATATTATTTACAGGTGTATATAATCTAATGAATGATGGTTGAATTCCATTAAACTGCTTAATTTCAGCGTCCTGGTATTGTGTGTGCTTGCTTACTTCCACTGTGGGAGGCACTGGGGTGAAAAAGTTTTGCACTTTAAATGAACTTTTTGGTTGTAATGTATTAGAATGAGTCGGGAAATGTTGGCTACTACTAAGTCTGCTGACGCTACAACATGCTAGACCAGTGTTTTTGGCACCATGTTAGCCTGCAGCAGGTTCTGTTTGCCTAAATGTTAGTCTCACAAATGTGGCTTGTATAATTTTTTTTTTATTTCTGTACTGTTGGGGGCTTGTTCACCAGGCTGCAAACATTATATCCAGCTTTCTCCAAAGTTGACCTGAGGTTGCATGCGGATACAAGCAATTTTAAGGATTGTAAAGATCCTACAAACTACAAGTGTCACATAAGTAGTCAGAAGGTGGAAACCCATCTAATTATCATTTACATTACATCGCTTCTGTCTTTCAATTTATGGCACCTGTCACTACTTCGCCATATCACTGCGCAAAAAAATGTAATCCTAACAAAATTATGTTTCCCCCTAAAAGTAATCACTAATGAAAATATTTAACTATTTAACATGAGCTTGTTGGATTGGTTGAGGTATTTATATAAGGGCATAGGTTTGTGGAGACACAGCCCTGCTGTGAGTAAACCACTAACATGGTAAAATAATCTGAATCAGAATTGGGTTCATTGCCACGTAGGTTTTCACATAGAAGGAATTTGTTTTGTGGAATATTTTGGTGAATACCCCGCGACGCAGTACGCAGGATAAGTGGTTGACGATAGATAGATGGATGGATGGATTTTGGTGAGTAACAGTTAATCTAGTATAAGAAAATACACAAATAGAAAACAGAAAATTTGACAATAACAATGCAAATTTGCAAGACATAGCCCACACCACTACTGTCTCCTAAAGAGTTCCTATTATGGTTTTATTAATATATAATGTCAGATGTTCATATTAAACACGGCCAAAGTTTCAAATACTGAGGTAAACGTATCCCTTTAAGGAAACAGCTTCCGACAGCAGATCTGCACGGATGTCCTTTTACGGTCATGTGCTCATGATCTGCTCCAGGCACAGCACGCCCACACAGTACAGGGACACGCCCATCCACCCACTCCGTCTAGCTCAGTATTCCACTCAGCTCACAGCGCTTTATCCAGCACTGGCACAGCACTGAAACAGAGTGTAAATATCACTGCGGAACTGCTCTGGACTACTCATTGGAAGTTGTTCACTATGTTTTGCTTTTTTGGTTGTGGAGGAAAGTTAGTTTCTTGATGGCCAGATGGCTTTACCTGTTGATAAAGAAACCTGCTGGACCCACATGCCCACCTACTGCTGCCTGTGAGCATGGCCATAGAGAGGGAGCCCATGCTGCATGCATGGGAATTAATGACCATAATATATATTTGCATATATTTCTCACCTTTTCCCTGATGTTCTGAATAAGTTGCTAAATTTGTCATTAGTTTCTTTTCAGAAATATAGCCACTAAGAGGGTCTGAAAAGTCACTGAATCTAGCTAGAAAACTAGCAAAGAAATTGGCAACAATGGGTACAGTGGCTTCCAAGCCTCTTCCAGGAAGTTGGCCTGAAAGAGACAGGAGCTAAAACGGTTTGTTTCAGAGAGGATGAACTGAGGGACCGCATACAGGGCCTGTCTAAGTTAAATAAGGATTTCTGTGAATCATGCTACTCTAGTGGAGTCCCAGAATAAGAGCTGGAGCTAAGAGCTGGAAATTTGCACAATAGGTCTTTAATCATGGCCTAATGAAGGAAACAAATGTAGAGTTCCTCTCAAAATGTATTTCAGTGTACTCTTAGCAGCCCTGATGTATCTCTGCCAGTTTGGTCTGGAATCTGTTTATATAGTGCACAAGAGTAAATGTAAGGCTTTATTAAAAACACCCTCACCCAGGAGATGCGGTAGTGTTTGTGGATACTGTATTTCATAATAGCAACCAGAAGGGTAAAGACTCTTTAATATTAAAGCTGAGTCACTCTTCTGCTCGCCGTTCCCTCCACACAAGCCAGAGGTTAATGAGAACTGGTTTCCCCCAGCCCTACACATTTTCCTATGGACGATGCTCTGTGGTCACATTATTTTGTTATTGCGCTGTTCAAGATGCACGGCAGGTTCAAGCTGCAGTGTGTTCCTGCGCTACACTTCCAATAATGTCAGACCTGTCAGTCTGTGTTTTCTTTCTCCTTTGAGGTTCTGTGGGTGGCACTTCTTTGTTTACATGTTTAGTCTCTATGGCTATCAAGATTCACCGTATGTTCCACTTCTTTTATTCCCCCCCCCCCACACACACACAAACTGGCATCATCAAACTCATTACTTCCAAAGCTCCAGAGAAAGTACTTCTCCAAGAAAAAGCCTACCGATTACGGTGTTTTTAGCTGGGAAAGCAAAAGTAATCACGTGGCTGTGGGTTTAATCATTATTGTATTGCTATAGTCAGAGAGTGGAGCAAATCATACATTTATTATCACTGCATTAGAATATACAAGGATTGGTATTGGAATCCTATATTTTACATTCACCTGTTATGTCCCCACTTACAGTCCAGACAGTAAATGGTACACAATGTTCCCATGTGTTCCTGGATCTAAATCTAACCTAAACCATTCTGTCACATCGGCATGTGTTTGACCAGGGTCATCCAGCTCATTAACCCTCGTTAGGCGTCTGGCTCATTAGGTCTCATTAACAAGTACCGTACAACTGAGGGCAATGAACAAGTTGGAAGTCACTAACACTACAGATGTCCTTTGATTTGCTTTGTCTTCATACTGGATTTCTTTAAGATTAGGGCCTGATAACATGCAATATGTAGGTTTGACTATCCACCATGTCTGAGAGGTGAACTGCCTTTAGTTTCTCTAATGGCCACTAGAAACTGGTTTAAAAAAAAAATCTGACAGCATCTAGGTTTAAAGATCCAAACAAACAACGAATGTATCATACAAATTAGTATTAAGCCTGATATGTTATTCCTTCGTACCATAGAGTTCACTTGTAGTTAAAAAAGCACCTTGAGCTGTGTGACATGTTTCTTCACTATGCAAACAATGCACGTAAAGGTCCCATATTATAAAAAATCCACATTTTCATGTCTTTTCAACTTAAATATGGATCTAAAGACCCCCAAACAATGAGAAAAAAAACATCCTCTATCTTTCTCCTGCTCAGTCTTTCAGTAAATGTGTGTGCAAGCATGCGGTTTGAATTTGCCTCCCTTCATGATGTCACGGAGGTATCTGCGTAGCAAAGGACCTCCTCCAGCCTTTTAGCACAGTAGATGGTCCTGTCCATTGAACACGTCAGCCATTCCATAGAGCTGGAGGTTGTTCAGTCTGTCTCACAGAAAGTGCTTTTACGGCATTGAAGGAAAGGTAAATATATTTTCGTTTTCCCTCTGATGTCCTCTGGCTGCTCTGCCTAAACTCAGTTAATAGGATGGCTAGCTGCACGGCCAACTAAGCTAACTAGATAGCGGCAGCTACAGTTTGCAGTAATTAGCGGCTAAAGTAACTGGTAACTAACAAACCGAAAGTTGAGGTAGAGCAACCGTAGGACATCAGAGAGAAAACCAGGCAATATTTTCTCAATAAAATAAGATCCAGTGTCTCCAAACAGGTGAAAAAGTTGTGTTTTTTCTACAGTAATCAGTGTGGTCTTGCCTTGTAAAGCCAGATCTCCACAATTCAATTCAGCGCTGTGCCAACTAGTTCCTGCCCCTTGGAAGGTATTCCGGGACGTTGGCCAATCAAAAGAAAGTCTGCTTTTAGGGATAGGGGCCTTAAAGAAACAGAAGCTAAAACAGAGTGCTCAGACAGAGGATGAATAGACGTGCTGAAGCAATTTGAACATTAAACCGTGTGAACATTTTCTGGTAGAAACCACAAATATTATGTGTATAGTATGAGCAATATGAGCATGGAAATTAGCACTATATGGGACTTGGGCATTTCCTCCGGTTTGACTAACGTTTGCTAAAATCTACAGTGGCCAGCTCTTTTAGAAAATTGCTGAGCTTTGTAATTTAAGTTATTTGTGAGGCTTTTAAAAAAGATGAACATCTTCAGTAGTAACTGGTGGGCTTGGGCTTCAGAGCAACAGACAGAGCAGAAAAGTCAAAAGGTATTTGAGAGGGGGACTAACACATATTGGTTTTGGGCTGTGTCCAAAATCACTTCCTATTTGGTATATAGTGCAATACATTTACCCAAGGTCATCTAATGTGAGTGTCTGAATACTTAGTGTGAATTTTATTCTGTTTTTTTTTATTACCACAATAGAACAACAACAACAACAAAAAAAGAACAACAACTTCGTGGCATGTTTCTGCAAACAATTACACAATGCAATGTGTCAAATTTTAGAGATGTGAAAATTGCTCTTGTGTGAAAAGATGGCAGTGAGGACACAAAATGATAATGATTCATAATTTTCTAAAATCTCTTCTAAGTGCTTATAAATGAGTAAACTATAAAAGGGTTGTAGTGAATGAGAATGTGATTTGTCCAGCCTCCACCTATGTCCATGGTGCTCACAATGTGTGCATGTTTGAAATATAAAGTTATACAATGCAAATAATCATTATCTGAATAATGATAAGACATGTACAGATGTATACATACAGATACCTAGAAACTGTACTGACATTCTTTCACATATCCCATCACTATCCATCTCTAAAGTGAAATACAACTACCCACACCTATTTAAAGCTCATTAAGTATCACCTCATCTTGTACACAAAAAACTTTAAAGCTTTTTTTGTTTTATTTTTTAAAGGTTAATAACAGTGTCAGTATCTGACACTCTGCACGGAGAGATAATGTGATAATTAATTAGCTTTAGGTACCTTTTCACTTTAGACAAAGACAGGATAGCTAAACTAGGCTAATTGCTTTCTGGCTCCAGGTCATATAGACATGAGTGTGTTATTGAACCCTAATATTTCACTCAGAGAGATAAGCAAATAAGCATTTTTTCAAAATGTTGAACTATTACTTTAAATACCTGGCCTCCAGAATCTGACCATTTAAAAATGATTGTGCTAGCTGCAAAGGAAGATTACAGATCTACTTTATTAGTAGTTTATGTTCACATTTGCAGTGTAAACGTTAATCTGAGTTTTGTTAAACAGTGACATTATTATATACAGTTGCTATGTAAATCAATAAATGTTTTGAATTATTACTCAGTCCTATATTATGCAGTAGGATATCAGATGGAGGTCTTTTCCATATTGGTGAGCCTTTTTACGTATTTTTGTAGACTTTGTTAGTTGGTGTTTGTAGGAAGATTAATCTGCATTTGACATTTTATATGACATATCAGTAATATGACACTTGATTTGATTCTCCCCCCAGCAAAATAATGTGATGAGAAACACTAAATTATTTTTGAGGTCATGAAAATGCTCAGCTTGTATCCAACAGCTCATTTCTACCTGAGGGCCCCTGAATGTGGTGATTACATTATCATGGAAAAACAGTCCTGCACACACACCTCTGCCATTGTTGTGTATGTAGTGTAGTTTAGTGGCCCTCATCATGATCATTCCATAAAAAGATGAGTATGAAAGAAAGAAAATTCAAGTAAAAATAATATTAAAAATTCCAAATCATATACATACATATAAATATCAGCCATTGGGGTATTCATATAGATTGGGGTTTGGTATATGTGGTTATGTTTTCTGATGACTCATGCATGAGCCAAACGTATGGGTCTCTGTTACGGCCGCCGCCGTTTGTATGTGTTTAACTGTCACTGTTTGTAGTGATATGCTAATCAGGCTGTGTGGCTCCTTGCTGAAGATTGGTCTGACCACTGCCAGCCCCGCCTATATCCTGTTTTTCGTCTGAGGATGCCGATTGGAGCGGCACTCCTCACTTCCTCCAATCCAGGGGCGAGTTCAATCTCAAAACGTTTTGCACCGGTTTGCAACATTTTCGGATTGAACAACATGTTTCCTTGCAACATTGCACAACGTTCTGCAACAGGCTTCGAGGTTTGTTTTCTCCATTTGGTGGGCGTGTCTCAGGTGTTATCCAATCAGCTGCGACAAGTTTGTAAACACAACGGTGTTAAGAAGGCAGGGAAATGCAGTGCGCTTGCGTAAACAGCAGGGTGTTCAGGGAACCGCCGTTTCTGTTGTGAAAAACGTTTTCCCACGTTTTGTTGGCGCTGAACTCGCCCAAGAAGCTGCCAGTCTCGTGATGCTGATTGGAGCAGTGCTCCACCACTTCCTCCAATCCCGTAGCTGCCAGCAAGACCGCTCCCCCTTCAAATAGGGTGCCATCCTGTTCCAGGCAGCTCTCATTCTTGTGATCAGCTTGCCTCATTGCCACTGGTGTTATTTCGTTGACTGTGTTTGAGTGGAATCGTTTGTCTTAGCGTTGCTGCTAATTACTAGATTACCTTTGTGTGTTTGGTTTTCCCTACTCGAAGTATCAGTGGTGGGCTTAAACTGTGATCTGTGTTCTCATCTCAGAAACTAGGCCAGGGTTAGTTAACACTGATGCTTTTGCACACCTGTAGGCTTTCTTTCTTAGTTTCACTAGGTTTAGGGGTGCTACGCTCTTTGTGTTTGGTTTGAAGTAACTAGAGAGGTTTTGTTTCATGCTTTTATTTTAGCTGTTAGTAATCTCATTCCTAGAGATCTCCTTTTGGTATTTATTTTCAATTGTTTACGCAGCACCCATTTGCTTGTTTCTGTTGGTTGAAAATTCCTTTTGTTAAAACTCTGTAAAATAAATAACTTTAACATACCAAATCCATCTGGTTTGTGTTGCTTCCCTTTTCCCTACGACCTGGGTCGTAACAGTCTCACAATTCAGTTGCTGGAGTTTTGATCTCTCCTGTCTTTTTCCCTTCCTCGTGCACCTTTTGAAGTAGGTGAGGCTGTGCTAGAAATCCTTCTTCTTCTTCTTCTATCTAGTGTGTTGCACTAATGTATGTGGGGCGTGGAGTGGGGCTGAGGCGAAAGTTCAAAGTCAAACTTTGATCTGATCTTTGCTGCCAATGGATGAAGGCTACTGGCTGTGCTGTGAATCAAGATGGAGGACAATATAACGGGGAGTATTCTTACATAGTCATTCTAAATTAGCCTTCAGGTTCAGCTACCTAGTTTATTTCATTTAACTAATTGACTTAACACAACAGTGTTCACATTGTACCCTACAGAAAGAGTTGTTTCTCTTGGTAATGAGGTAACAGCTCAGGAGAGATTATAAAACTTAAATTGTTAGAAACTAACAAACTGCAATTTCACAAAACGAGGACCATACCAATGTGATGTACAAAAGGCAGTTTATTCGGATAATGAAGTATTTATGATGTAGGGGTCGAGAGGAGAGGGATAAAGGATTCAAGAACGGAGGGATTAAGGGGGTTGTCAGGGTTTTTGGTGGCCGGAGCGACTAGGAACCTGGGGGTTGAGACTCAGGGTGAGGGTGAGACAAACGGGAGAGAACGGTTTGCAACGACTTTGTGACGGTGATTGGATTAGGAAGGCACAGGTGGAGGAATTGAATGAGGCGCAGGACGGTGGATTAGTAAGAGAGAAACATGGTGTTGTTCCTGAACTTTAGTTATATCTTTATTAATAGTTTTTTTTGGCCACTTGGCAGAAGAAATTGTGAATGCAAGATCGACCTGTCATTTCGTAAGATGATATTGCGAACTTGTTAGCAACCAGTTGCTTATTAACACATCCAGCAGTTACAGAACATCATTACACAGTCATGTTTTTGTCCACCTTATGATAGGTCTGTTTTTGGCCTTTACCAGCAACTGAGGAAAATATCTGGCTGTTTAGCTGCTAAATGTTCACAGCCAGTCACTAACTTTCACCACTCTCATACCACAAAAACAGCAGACAGGCAAAGTGAACAACATATATCCATTTTACTGCCTCTATGGAGTCTACAATGTACCGCCTACAAGGTCATTCTCTACTGGCCTAAATACAATATGTGCAACCATGTTATTGGATGAACTCTAATGGCTACCTTGTTAGGGTTTGTTGGTTAAAAGGAACCCAGATATAGAGGTAGTTGTTAAAAGGAGAATCACAGTGATTTAATTGGAGTTACAAACAGTGAATGGGCAAGATTAACTCCAGGCTGTGAATCTCCGTCAGCGGGCAGGCAGTTGGAGAGAGGACAAAAACCAAACAAGACAGAACTAAGCAGAGCTCTCCAGACTCAGAGACAGAAACCTGAGAAAAAGAAGACAGGATGTCAGAAAGGTTCAGGAATCAAAAATCACAAAAATCCGTATCTTAATGCTGAGGCCGTAGGAAGTGTACCACTGGTAGTGAACAGCTGATCTTACAAAGACTGAAGTGAAGATCCAAGGTTTTTGACTGCAGGGGTTGATTGTGGTCAATTACATTCTAAAGGATGAAAGTCTGTCTGTAAACATCTAAGGCTGTAGAAAAGCACCTCTCTCGTCCTTGGCTGTGTAGGCAGTGACTCGTTCTATCTACACAGCTGTTGTCATGTACCCACGGAGAAAGACTGCAGTATCAACTATTGCTAGGCACATACTGTCCCAGCCACACATCGCTTCTATGTTTTAAAATTATGAATTACTTCTTTTTAGGAGGTGAATATAATGTAAATTGTATATCTGTGCAGTAGGACAAGACCATTATATGGTACCACAATTTTCTGTCTTTATAGCCAGCAATAAGGATCTTCATTCCAGAAAGTTAACTGTATCTCCCTTTAAAATGATGGCTGTAACCATATAATGTGAGTACTGCCCCACCCCCCTATTAGGTCTCCTGCCAGCTGCCCCATATAAGAGGACAGGGCCATTAGTTTTCCCATCATGCAATGCGGTGTGGGTTGGCATATGTCAACAGCAATACAAAGAGCCAGCAAAATGCCTGTCAAAGGAAGGGATGGCCTTCACTAAAGTGTCCCCAATTAATTTAAACCATCTGGAGTGTGTCCCCTGTTACCTGTGTTAGATGATTACAAGATATGGGGTGGGTTATGGTGGCTTGATAAAGCAAGGTGTGAAGCTGTTCTTTAGCAACTTTATATAGGGGAGACCGGATATGGTTGTAACATGGGGAGAGTTGTAACAACACCAATTCCACCAAGTAAAGATAAGATAGGAGTTATGTGATCATTTCAGTATTTACCTACTTTCTCCCCGATCAGGCATGCTGGTTATCAAGTCTGGAAACAGTTACATTCAATAGATATATGTAAAAAACGATTGAGGTCAGAAAGTAAATTTGACCAAGACTACATTTTGTTTAGCTTCTATACTATTGCAGATAAAATTGTTTGACTTACAGTAGATTGAAATGTACTTTCTTAGGCAAACATGTGATGTGTTTTTTTCCCCTTTCTAATTTCAAACCACTATGCTAAAACAGTGAGCTAAACAATGACTGACAGGGGTAGAGGCAGTACTTCCCATTCACATGTTGTTCACAAGTTGGCGTGTGTATCAGCACCCAATCTTTTCCATACTCCATCTCCACCAGTGGAGAGGGCAGAGAAGCATACAGGCAGCTTGTGAGTGCAAGTGCACAAGAAAAAGTCCCAATACACCAAAGAGTGAAATATAGAAGTGCCAGTACTGAGTACCGGCCCACTTCAAGCACTGACTGTGAGTCTGTTTAAGAATATCCACACATTAACATACACAGACACACGCATCATTTGACATCACCTCACGAGATCTGTGATCTTGAAGAGGATTGAATTGGTGCCGTTTGAAGTGAACAAATGTGGGTACTTTGTATAAAAGTTTGAGAACTCTAGCTACAAAATTCAGATTCATAGCTGATGAAGCAAAAAGTGTTACAACCAAACCCGGTCTCCCCCATGTAAACATTTTAAAAGATGATTGTGATAATTCAAATTTCCCTACAGAAACCCCACCACTCCAAGAAATCTTTGACTCTGTAAAATTGTGATGAATGAATGTTTTCACATTAATTCACTTAATTTGGTTGATTTGATTGTTTGATTATATTTTCTCTGAACGTTATCTCCATACACAAAAGGTTATTTGCATGTGTTAAAAAACTCCCACAAACAACAACAAAGACAACCTCTGTCATCAGTGGTAGCTGCAACCCTTTTTACAAGACGTTAAGTGCAATTTATACTTCTGCGTCAAATCGACGGCGTAGGCTACGGGGCTACGCCATCGCCTGACGTGCACCTCCTCAAAAATGTAACTAGACGTCGAGTTGACGCGGACCGTAAGCTGTGCGATTGGTCAGCTGGGTAGCCTCCCAATGCCTCCGAGCTGAACGGAAGTACCCCTTGCTTTGAAGTAACATTTACTAGCTGCCAAAACGGTGGCTGTAACACAGTGAATGAATATATTTGACCGTCGCAACCCGAGCGAAATGACTCGTTTCACTATCAGAATGTGATCCACTCAGTCAGTAACATTTGAAAAGGCGACACCAGCCGCACGTTTACAATTTTACCCCCCATTTACGTTAGCGGAGCGCTAAACCGGAAGTTAGCCTGCTCGGCCGGCAAAAGTCAACACAGTGGACGCTGTAGCGCTACTGCCGACTAGTGTTTTGTGTAATTGCAGAATGACGGACACACCTACGCACAAGTATAAATGTATGGCTACGTGCGTAGCCTACAGCGTAGGTACACACGTAGACCCTGCGCAGGAGTATAAATGGGCCTTTACCAAATCACTCATTAGATAGAATAATGAGACTAAATACAGAATCTAGCATTATAAGGAAATAGTGCAGTGCGCTGACAAATAAGGGTGTGGCACAAGGGTGGTGGTGTACACTGTTGGTTCAAATCCCATCTTGTTCACACATAGACCATTGGTTTTCTTTAACCATGACAAATGCAGTCAAACGCTCATTAATCTTAACTCAGTCTTGCTGTCAACGCTACCATGGCCATTAAATGCAAAACAGGCATTTACCATCTTTAAAAGGGTAATTCCACAAATTAGTATAGCATGGCCATAGAGCTTGGGGACTAAAAAACAGATTTAAAGAAAAAAAATAAAACTTCAAACTGGTGCAGCACAGGCTTTGTAATTTTGACTTTGAAATCCTTTGAATGGGACAAGCCTTGATGTAACTTGATGTATATCTTTGCCACAGTGTTGGCCTAAGCTTTCCCTTTTAACATTTGGATTGCCTTTGGAAGCCTTGTCACATGAAAACATTGTTGCTCACTCTTATCTAAGGAATGTAGCTCTCAAGACACCAATTTATCACTAAATTTGTTGAAATTATGTCACTTGCTTTATGTAGTGACAAATTCTCTAAGTTGGCTATTGATGACAGTAAGGTCTCTACAGTTTGGTATTGTGATGTTGCAGGATATTCCTGAAATAGTGAAACTGTGCATTTTATTCACATTAAAAAAAAGGTTGTATACAGACAAAACAGGGAAAAGTATGTTGGCAAATGGTGCAATGCATTTTGATGACATTGTTTTACTGTAGATTGTTGTTTGCTTAATATTCCAGTGTAGTGTATCGTTGTAATTATACGTACGAGGGCATACACTGGAAAGTCTGACTTCAGCTGTCATATGTTGTTAATTAACCCAGCGGATGAGAGAATTAAATCAATATGTGAGTGGCAGAAACTATTTAAGTCCATAATTGAATATCATTAAATGGGACAGACAAAACCTGTGGGATCTCCTGCTTAATTGTGCAAGCATAATACATTTGTCTCTTTTTTCCTTGTTCCTGGTGGTGGAAAAAGAAATTCAAGATACATGAGACATGTGTACATTTTACAAAAGCAAACAAAACTTTGGGAAAATGTGTGGGATAACTGCATTAGCTGACATGAAACAGGCTGCTGCTGATCCGTGGTTTTGCCCGTTCTCTGCCCGGTGTCAACTCACACTGGAAATAGCAGTGGAGCATTTAGCCTGCCCCACATTGTTGAAGTGTTGTTAATTTGTCATTTTGTGTGCTTATACTACCGATAACAGCTTTCTGTGAACCGGTTTAGTTCCGTTTTTGGCATGGCCACATAGCTCATAAGGAACATTTCAGAACAGGACCATTTTGTCTACCTGATTTTGCTGACTTGTTCAGATTTTGTTGATTTGTTCAGTTGTCCTTGATTTTGGTACTTCTACCATGGTTACAGTGGCTTGCAAAAGTAGTCACGCCCCTTGAAATATTTCCTTTTTTATTGCCTTAAAACCTGGAGTTAAAATGGATTTATTTTGGGGGGGGGGGGGGTATCATTTGATTTATACAACATGCCTACTACTTTGAAGAAGCTAAATATTTTTTATTGTGAAACAAACTAAAAATAAGCCAACAAAACTTGAGCATGATGGCAGAAACAGAAACCCGATGACCAGGATTTCTGTTTTGTCTGAGTTCAGCTGGAGGAAATTATTTGACATCCATTTTTTAACTTCACAAAGGCAGTCGGTAAGTGAACTCAGCATTCCAGGATCTGTGGATCTGACAGGAAGGTACATTTGTGTGTCATCAGCATAAATATAAAAAGAAATGCCATGTTTATGGATAATATGTCCAAGGGCAAGAAGATACAAGGAAAACAAAATGGGTCCTAAGACCGACCCCTGAGGCACACCATATTTAACTGGACAGAACGAAGAGACAGTTGTTTACAGACACACAAAACTTCCTATTTGACAGGTAGGATGAAAACCATTCTAGGGCAGTACCAGAGTTCCCCACCCAGTGCCTCAGTCTGTCTAACATGATGTTGTGATCAATGGTGTCAAAAGCAGCGCTAAGGTCCAGGAGTACAAGGACTGAGCACATGCCTTCATCAGCAGACATTAAAAGGTCATTGGTGACTTTAAGCAGGGCAGTCTCAGTGCTGTGGTACTTCCTAAAACCAGACTGAAACTTTTCAAATAATTTGTTATTTTCCAGTACAGTGAGCAGCTGTTTGGACACAATTCTTTCTAGAATCTTTGCAATAAAAGGCAATTTTGAAATTGGTCTAAAATTATGTGGGAGGGAGGGATCTAAACCAGGTTTCTTTAAAAGTGGGTTCACGCAAGCCGTTTTAAAATAATCAGGGACACAACCAGTAGATAGGGAGCTGTTGAAAACAGAGATCAAATGGGGCCCAACAGAATCTATTACTTTCAGTAAAAATTTTGTAGGTATTACATCAAGTGGGCTGGAGGACACTCTCATTTGTGATACTGTTTTTAAAAGCTCAGACAAGTCGATGGGTTAAAACTCTCTTGTTGCTGATGAGGGACCTCTGAGTAAGAGGCCGTGGGGGTAATAGAGGCTCTGATTGACACCACCTTATTGGTAAAATAAGATAAAAACATCAAAATCATTACTTCCAGCTGAGGCACAAGGAGGGGTTGGGTTTACCAGCTGATCCACAGTCTTAAACAGAAACCTGGGGTTGTGTTTATGTGTAGTAATGAGTTCAGAAAAATAGCGTGTTCTCGCATCCTTAACCAAGTTATTGTAGTTAATTAATAAATCCTTCAGACTGAGGTAATGGACTTGGAGACTGGATTTTTTCCATCTGCGCTCTGCTTTCCTGCATTCCCTTTTTAGGCTGCGAATTCTGTCATTTATCCAGGGTTGCTTACTAGCTTTAGACGTAGGCCTAACCTTTAGAGGAGCAGTAAAATTTAGTGACGACAAGCAGATATGATTGAAGTGATCGACCAGATTGTTGGTGTTGGAATCAGACAGATGTTGGCTTTGGCTCTGAAAGAATGCGCAAAACTTTGGAACAGTTTGTTCATTAAAGAAGCGAGAACACACAGGGCTTGGTGAGGCGGCATGAGTAACAGGCGAATCGCAGCTAAAAACAATACATCTGTGGTCAGATATGGTCATGTCCACTAATTCCACAGAGGAAATGCTGACACCCAGGGTAAAAACCAGTTTATGTGTTACGCGTAGCTGTGAGGCTACACGGAGTATCAGAGTCTGGACCCAAACACAGACACGGAAGACAGAAGAAATGCAGTTGGTGAGATTTATTGGAACAAACAGGTGAAACTTACAAGTGTTGAGATTGTGGCAGTCCAAATACTCACAGGGAGCAGCAAATGAAAACGAGTGGAGTCCTTAAAAGGTAACATCCAAAACCCGAAACAGCTACTCTAAAAAGTGGGAACACACGAGAGACATGGATCTGACTAATACAACGAACCAGCCCTGAGTGAAGGAAGCAAACCACTTAAGTGCAGGTGAGGGAGAAACTAATCACACACACACACACACACGTGAAAACACTAGACACGTGAAAACACTAGACAATCAGTAAGACCACAACCACAGGAAGTAAAACAAGACGACGACACTGGAGGTACGCATCTCCAAACTAAAACTGGAAATACTCAAAACACACACCCACCACACCAGTATCATGACAGTATGACCACGGTTATGTGTTTGCCCTTTGACATGTTGTTTGAAGTTAAAAGAAGTGGCCATATTTAAAACGTCAGTTGCATTAACATTGGTGGGGTCATCAACATGAATATTAAAATCACCACAAAGAACAATTCTGTCATAATTTAAAACCAGAGTAGATAAAAATTCAGGAAGTTCTGATAAAAATCCTCCAGCCGTTTTTGGAGGGTGATAAATTATAACAAATATGATAGGTTGCAGCCCTCCAAGTTTAAGAGTGAGAACTTCAAAAGGAGTTAAATTCATCACAGCGTACTTGATGACATTAAAAATATTTCAATATTATCATATTGAGGCGGACACAGTTCAGCTAGCTGGCTATAGTCATTCATTTGCAACCAGGATTCAGTTAAAAAAACACAAAATCTAGATTTGCAGACAAGATAAAATCATTTAAGATAAAAGTCTTACTTGAAAGTGATCTCAGATTGAAGAGAGACATTTTAAATGAGTTTGTTCTGGGTGCTGGAGTTGGTGCAGTTGTCCTAATCCTTATAAGATTACTATAATTTTTGTGTGGGATGTGCACATTTCGGTTTACTGGTCTATGCGTGATGATGACAGGAATAGAAGTCTGTGGAACAGCGCTGGGAGCAGACGACTTTACATGCCAGCAGGTGGAGACAGTTGTTTGTGGCAGTGAGGCAGAGTTCTGCTCAGTGATCGGTGGGGCGTCCAGGTGTGCTGCATGAATGATTAGTCATTCACGTAAGTCATGTGTAGACCGCACCACATGCTGTATGTGAGCAGCTAACATTTCTGTTTGTTTGGGTGAAGTCCGTCTGTCTTAAAAAAAGAGACATTCTTTGCCAGAAAATATTAAAGTTATCGACATAACACACACCGTGAGACCTGCAGGCGGACTGGAGCCAGTCGTGGAGGCCAAGGAGTCTACTGAAGCAGCCAGCACCGTGACCAACTGTGGGAATGGGACCAGAGACTTTCCACACTGCTTTAAAAAGTTAAAAAGATGGTTAAAATCTGATTTTGTCAGCTCAGACTGCTGAAGAGCTGTGTCATTTGTTCCCACATGGACTATCACTCTTGTGATGGAGGATGGGAGCGATGGCATCAGGTCCTGGAGTTTTTTTTAAAATGTCAGCCGTAGTGGCACCGGGGAAGCAGTGAGCAGTAGCGTTAAAGAAATGAATGTTTCTGGTTATGGAGTCACCAATTATTAGTGTGGTTGGGGAGAAAAGTGGATGAGGAGATGCCGGTTGTGGGGTTCCAGAGCAGGACTGAGCAGAATCTGCTTCAACACTGCGTTCGGACTGAGGATGGAGTGTGTGAGCTGCCAAGTGTTGTGTTAGAGTAGCAGTAACAGACCTGAGAGGAGGGCTACCTGACGGTGCAGGGTAGAGACGGCTTCCGGAGCGTCTGAGCACAGCCTCCTTCAGGATCCTACGTCGGGAAGCAGAGGTTTTTGACCGGGATGACGGCCACCGATCAGGCCCAGCGGCAGACTGGTGGCCCAGCCGATCACCGTTTCCTGCCAGTGCAGGAATGTAGCCAGTGGAGAAGATGCAACAGGGTCGGACGGCACTGTCCGCTGAAAGAGATCCGTATCAGGGAGACTCGAAGCCGCAGGTGCATCCGCTGGATGGACCGAGTGTCGTTGGAGAGGCGAATGTGCGGAGGAGAGGCAGCCCCGTCCGAGCCTCTCTTGCAGCCACGGACCACCACTTCAGCCCAGGTTGACTGATGCTTCGGAGTCGAGCAGGAGGAAAGCCTTGGAAGGGCAGAGGGGTCCCATAGCACAGTGTCCTGGATGTTAGCAGTTGCGCTAAGAGAAACAATCTGTTTGGCTTGTACTGAAGCCACATCCATAAAGCCAGTCAGCAGGAAATCTTTCTCTTTGAGTTCCTCTGAAAGTCGTCGGATGTCTTCCGTAAGGTCAGCAATCTTTTTGTTCGCTTTCTTAAGGAGTGTGCAGTCCTAATGGGGCAGAGTTATCTCGGCTAGCATAATGTTAGTCGCCGGAGCTTTGTTGTGATCAGTAGCGTTGATAGCGTTTTTACGGTCATCTAGCTTAAAATCCATGTAAAATGACTAAAATCCTTAACCCACGTAAAACTTAAAAATGTAACGTAAAAGTGTGGATTAAAACTGGATAAGAGTCCGTTTTAAGACGGAGATTCCGACAGGTAGCTACAGACGACAACGCATGTACAGAGTGCAGATTACGTCAGCGATTACGTCAGCGATCTTGTGACTTACTACGTAAGAGTTTTTACCTAAGTGAGAGATATCGGATCAATGGCAAAACTCGCAATTAGATTTTTTCACAAATTGTTTAGAAACAGACACAGTACTGATGCACTCTTGATAAAGTTTTTGCTAGAAATAGGCCAAAGCTAATACGTCTCTGGAGTAATTTCCATTAGCCACTTTGTGCTTATACAAGACTAGGTCAAAACCTATGTGGCTGGACCTTGCATGGTCAATGTGCTATGGTGGGAAAAAGCGTGTTTAAATAAACAGCTCAGGCAAACACTTGTCTTTCTGTGTTGTGTGAATTTTATTCAAGTCTTCTGCAGAAGGAACTCACAGAGTACCATCTAAGTGAGCTGCAGTGTAACGGCTCATTCAGCTTTTATCTTAGTCACAGGGTCGGAGTACTATCTCATCAAAGGAACATGGTGTCTTTCAGTGTTCCCTAGGGGACACTCAATCTGGATCTATAGAAAGACACCCATGTCCAAGGTACATGTGGTGAACCACTTAAAGTCATGACCCCTCTGGACATGTTAAAGCATCACACACATTTACCTTCCATTGACCCCATACCCAAGAGGCTGGAGGCCCCTAGTGAGATTAGTTACATGGCAGTGTTTTGAAGATGGTTCTCATGAAATTCCCATTACAGTGCTAAACAGTGTTTAGTCCAGTTTTAGTCGAGGTATGTTTCACTCAGACAAGATACAACAATCAAGATACAATCACTTGTTCGACATTGATCCTTCCCAAACACTTTCAAAAGGGCTCTTGTGACACCCTTTCTCAAAAAGTCCTCCCTTGACCCTACTCAAGTTGAGAACTATCGTCCAGTTTCACTTCGCTACTATTTCTATCTAGAGCTATCAAACGAGCAGTCTTAAACAGGTCTCAGAATTCCTCTCATGGAATGACCTCCTAGATCCATATCAGTCTTGTTTTAAGAGTGGCCACTTTACTGAAATGGCTCTTTTGTCTGGAAGAGAAGCCTTAAGGTCGGTTAAAGCTGCAGCCCAGTCCTCGGTTCTTCTCCTGCTTGACCTATCTGCTGCCTTTGACACAGTCAATCACAGGATCCTGCCATCCGCACTCTCATCAATGGGCAAAGCACTCCTGTGGTTCATATCCTACCTCTCGGTGCATTCCTACAATGTTTTGTGGCAAGGACAATTATCTTCCTCCCACTGCCTCTCTACAGGGGTGCTCCAAGGCTCGGTGCTAGGGTCAATTCTCTTCTCAATTTACACCACCTCACTGGGGCCGATCATTCGCTCACATGGCTTCTCTTACCACTGCTATGCAGATGATATGCAACTCTACCAATCCTTTCCGTCAGACAATCCCACCGTCTCGGCGCGGATCATGGGCTGTATTGAAGGATGGCTACCTTCAACTAAACCTCTCTGACTGAATTCTTGATTTGATGATTGATAACCAGCTGTTCTTTTCAGATCATGTTGCTGCTGTCTCTTGCTCGTGCCACTTTGCTCTATACAACATAAGAAAAATTAACTCTTGTAACACCTCTAACCCCTAACATGTACTTCCGGTGCTCTTTTTCTTCTATCCCCTTATAATTCTCTTGAATTGATTGCACTTTTTGGTTAACTCTTACTTCTTTCCCTAGGTATTTATTTTGATGAGACACATGCTATTAGCTCTAGTATTTATTGATGCCCTTATTAGTATGTATTGTCAGTTGTAGATCTCGTGCTGTATTGATGTTTGTATATTGTTCCTCAAATGTAATTCGCTTTGGATAAAAGCGTCTGCCAAATGAGTAAATGTAAGCAGTGGTCTATGGGTCTAAGGAAATGCGGGCTGTTGTGTTTTCTTCTAACAACAGGCATTTGTTGGCACCAAGGTTTAGCCTAAACTAAATTATTTCATAATAGTCTCTTCAATGTTGTGACATGAAAGATAAATTCAAATATTTACGCAAATGTGAGGAGTGTACTCTCTTTTGTGAGATACTGTATACACACATGAATATAATAAAATAAAAGCAATGATACATATAATCGTCTTTACGCCAAATATTTTATTCCTTCCAACATCAGGTTATTAAATTCACAGTAGCCACTTCAAATAGGATCCTTATCAGCAGCTTACATTAAGAAGTATTTATTGTATGTTTGTATGGAACCAAACTACAGAGCAAAATCACTCTCTGATTGAACCAATCTACAGTGCAGTAACAGTAATTAGTTTAATAGCATTCTTTGGATCTGTAACTTATCTAAGAGAGAGAGGAATTAGATATCAACCACACAATTCAGTCTGACGTAAATCCCCCCCATGCAGCGCTGATGTGTCTAAAAGCTAACATTACAGTAACTTTTGCTCAACAGAGGAGAAATTGAAAAAGAATATATGTCTTTCGCTTTCTACCTGTTAACATCTTGGCTTCTTCACTGGTTGTTGAAATAAGTGTAGTTCTAATATATAAACAAAACAAGCAAAACATGCAAGTGCAAAGATTTTGCAAGCGCATGTTACACATACCCTGGAGGCTAAGCTCAACATTCAAGGTTCGTTTTAAGCTTCACACCATTAATATTAGCTAAAGCTTATGGCATTTCACACTGCATGCATTAGCCTAGCGGCTAACGGCCTTTCCCTCTTCTCACAGCTTAACAAATTACAATTATAATATAAAATTTCTCATTCACCGCTGGTTTAAATCGCTGCCTGTCCCAACACAACACCAAAGCTGAATTTTATTCCACTGGCTGTTGTGCAACTTTGTATGTGTAGAAATGAGATTGACAAATACAAGCAGGACTCACAAATGCCTGTTCGGTCAGGTCTGCCACCTCTGCAGCCCTGTAAGCAAGTCTCTCTCCATCTCTGTTTTTGTGTGCAGACTCCCCGCCTGAACTTGACTTCTGTCTTCGCTCCATTCCTGCCCCGTTTGGACCTTGGATTCCCCAGCCCGACTGGACCTGCTCTCCACTTCCCCCTCAACCTCGGACTAGTTTGTCGGAACAACAAAAATATGTTTTTTAGGTAAAGAAGCTAGTAGTGCATACTGCAGTATGTGAGAGAGAGAGTGGGTGGAGCTAGAGAGGAGCTTTTAAAGGCCGGCCAGCAGATCCAGGAAATTGGGGAAATGATGGGGAGGAGTTTCCAGGATACCTGCAAAGCAAGGCACAGAGTAGCTTTAGACATAGCACCTCCTCCCAAAAGCAGGTTGCTCTAAAGCAGAGGACTTAGACACAGCCCCCAAATTTATTTCATGTGGCCCGCCATTTTATATCAAGTTATAGTGAAACCTGGCCCTGCAACCTCACTCTTTCTTGTAAAAACACAGTGCAGGGCACATGCTTTGTGTTCATGTATGTGAGTTGTAGTTCACACTCCCGGCCACTAGTTATAGATGTTGCCACAGCATTGAAAGCTAAGTGGCCAATTTACAGGTATTTGGGCAAATCACAGACTGAAGTGGCAAGCTAGTGCCTTCTTTTGTTGAGAGGTCAACATGTCGTCGTTGAAAGCCTAGAGAAAAGTTGATGATTATCACAGAATATTTCAGGAGCAATGCCACCTGCCTCATCTGCAAAGAGAAGATTGCTGTGATGAGGGCAAGGCAAGTTTATTTGTATAGCACATTTCAACAACAAGGTAATTCAAAGTGCTTTACATAAAACATAAAAGCAACAGGGAAATATATAAAAAAGTTTAAAAGCAACATAAAATATAATAAAAGTTACAGTGCAGTGTACAATCAGGGTTAAGAGTTAAATGGAATATAAAAACAGGCTGAGGGGTTGAGCAAATAATTGAGTTACAATTATTTTGAAAAGAGAATAAACAGAGAAGTACACTTAATCTACTCTCTCTAGCTAGTCTGTACTCGGGTCCATAGCAATCTTTGGGTCCACTGAAACTCCAAAAACCCTCGGACACTACAGAGAAACCAGGACATGTCTGTCAGCAGGCCACTTTGATCCAGTTATACTCTGGACCCACCTGCGCGTTTACAGGTGGACAAAGGTTCCTGCAAATCACTCGGGCGCGAGATTTAAGACCACTTCCTTCACTCTCACTCATTATCTTTTCAATCTTTTACCTACTCATTTCTCACAGTGTAAATATTTAATTAAAAGCAATGGTGAAAAGCTGAAAACAAAGAAAACAGGACAGTAAAAGTTACAGTGCAGTGTAAGTTATCAATCTACTAGTTAAAGACAGCGGTAAGAAAAAATCTTAAATATTTAATTAAAAGCTATGGTAAATGAAAGAATATAACGTGAAGCAGCATTATTTAACTAAACATGCAGAGGAGTACGGTAAATACCAGGGAGAGGAGCAAACGAGCTGCACCAGGGCACTGCCAGTTCCGTGTTTTTTTGGAGGAAATTGATACAGCATATGGAGATGTTCTGTACTTGAGGTTCGTTGGCTCAGCTGGGGGAATGTATTGAAAAGCTTTTTTGAGCTGAGAAGAGAAGTGAAGACCTTCATGGAGCAGGGCAGGATGGATCTTTCTGAGCGTCATGATCCCAGCTGGCTGATGGACCTAGCTTTCGTCTTTGACATCACACAGGAACTAGCTCCAGCTTGTTACTGCCGCTTTAGAAAGTGTCAATGCATTCTCCACAAAACTCATGTTATGGGAAGCCCAGCTCTCTGTAAAGAAACTCCATTTTACAACATGCAGATGTGCTGTGTAGGAGGGCATACCATTCAGTAGTGAGAAACATGTTGATGCCGTTGAGAAGCTACAGCAGGAATTTGAACAGCGGTTTGTAGACTTCAAAACACACAGGGCCACATTCCAAATATTTGCAGATCCCTTCTCCTTTGATGTGCCAAATGCCCACAGCGTGTTACAAATGGAACAATGTGCAGTTTCGCTGTATTGGGGGGTGAATATGGTGTGACCACCATTTGCCTCACCCAGTGCAACACATCTCCTTTGCATAGAGTTGATAAGGTTCTTGATTGTGGCCTGTGGAATGTTGGTCCACTCTTCAATGGCGCAAATGTGCAAAGTTGCAGTCAGGTTGAGACCCCGATGAGGACGACAAGCATGCAGATGAGCTTCCCTGAGATGGTTCTTGACAGTTTGTGCAGAAATTCTTTGGTTATGCAAACTAATTGTTGCAGAAGCTGTCTGGGTTGCTGGTCTCAGAGGATTTTGGAGGTGAAGAAGCTGGATGTGGAGGTCCTGGGCTGGTGTGGTTACACGTGGTCTGCGGTTGTGGGGCCGGTGGGATTTAATTCTATTAAACGCCTTTGGAGATGGCTTATGGTAGAGAACATTCAATTCATGGGCAACAGCTCTGTTGGACATTCCTGCAGTCAGCATGCCAATTGCACGCTCCCTCAGGACTTGTGACATCTGTGGCGTTGTGCTGTGTGATGGAACTGCACATTTTCGAGTGTCCTTCTATTGTGGCCAGCCTAAGGCACACCTGTGCAATCCCCATGCTGTCTGATCAGCATCTTGATATGCCACACCTGTGAGGTGGAAGGATTATCTCGGCAAAGGAGAAATGTACACCAACAGATTGACAGATTTGTGAACAATATTTGAGGCAAATAAGCCTTTTGTGTAAATATAGAAAGTCTTAGATCTTTGAGTTCAGCTCATGATGAATGGGGGCAAAAACAAAAGTGTTGCCTTTATAATTTTGTTCAGTGTAGATGGCCTGCATTAAAACAACAGGGGGCAAAGTGTCAATGATGCGCTTTTTTTGTAGTACATCTTCGGAACATTGTAGTTTCATCACAGCAGGTCACGTCAGTAACATCCGCTGTCGCATAATTACGCCTAGAAAAGAGCAGTCAGATTCTCTTAGACCCAGGGTCTTCACATCTTTCCTTGACCTCATGATGTTTTTGATTGAGGTCAAGGAAAAGTGGTTAGGAAAGGAGTTTTTTTTTTTAACCTTTCAACCGCAGCCCAGGGCTCCCTGAGACTCTGAATGGCAGGCAGAAGAGATGCAGTGCTAAATAGACAGCTGCTGGAGCACCATTTGACCCTTGATCAGTCTGAAAAATCCTTGGAAGACCGAATGTTGTGAAGAACTTAAATATGGCCCTAGGTAATAGGTAATCCTGTGTAAAGGAAAACCTTCAGGAAACTGAATAGCAGCAGACATGATGGTCTGGTTATTTGATTTGGTGCCCCCCCCAAATGTCATTGGTGCTTCCAAGAGCGTCGTGGTTGTACCATGGAGTTAGACCACAAGCAGGCCACCCCTGGTGCCTTGGGTGCACAATGCTGAGCCGGCGGGGCAGGCTGAAGACGTGTTGCCGTACGTGTGGGGGCAGGCCAGCCACCTGATCGTATAAGGGTGGTGGAGAGAGAATGTGCAGCTTTCCAGCAAGCTCAGGCTACTTGTTAGCCGTCCGGTTAACACGCTGCTGGCTCACACAATGTGGGAAAGTGAGAAAATAGTTTACAAGAAACACATTTCTCCCCAACGTCACTGTCGCACACATGTCGTACATCACACATGTACAGCACACAACACTGTCACACACCTTTGGATGCAGGAAGAGAGACTGCGTCGGTGATGAAATCATGCACGAGTCAGGCTCTGCCGGAGGAATGTGCGTAATGTGTGGAGCAGCAATAGCTTAACACTACACAGGTTTGTGTGTGCGTGTGTATCCTGTCTACATGAAGCGTAGTGTGAATGCACGTCCGGTGTGCTCCGGTCTGAGGCACGCCCCGTATTGGGGATGGAGGTCCCCCTGCAGAACGAAGCCCGTGTTACGGACGCTGCCCTGTGCGGACGTAGCGACATCCCACCCCGCTCTGGCTGACTTGCTGGAAGACTTTGGTAGCTGGTGATCTGCTCTTTAGACAGCTTAGTGCAGAAGAAAAATGGTAGCAAATGGCCAGGTCTCACCGTTGTGTATATACACAAGGTGAGGAAGTCAGAGAGGCCCACACCGCCTGGTGGGTGTAGACAAGTTTTTCCACCACTGATTTCTACCACAACTCTTCAAATCAGGAAACAGAAAAAAACTAATTGAAAACATTCCAAGATACTGTATGTGTTTGGATCAAACTGGACTCACTTGACTTGTCAATGGCAATGTTCCCAGTAAACCCTACCAAATTAATTTCCCAATGCTTGCTCACTGCTTTATCCTTCCAAAAGCAAATCAGTTTGGCTGAATTTGGTAAAGAGGTTGAATTAGAGAGATAAGTGTTTGTATTCTTGTAACTGATGGCTGCAGCTTCCAGAGAGCTGCTACCATGCTGCTTGCTCCTCTTTGTGGAAGCTTGAAGCCTGCAGCTCTCTGTAGGCATATATCACTTGCACTTAATCAAGACATTGTTCATGTTACTGCTAATTCTCTGTGCCAAACAAACTGTTATCTGAATATTTGATGGCACTGACTCCCCCCCCCTTTTTGTTGATTGTTGTGTTGCTGTTTTTTTGTTTTGTCCTTTTTTTATCCTCAGTCTCCGCCACACTGATTACAACCTCCCATAGACCAACAGAAGAGCTTGGTATGTTTGATTGAATTTAGAGAGCAATTTGTTCAGCAAGGAGAGACACAATATAATCCAGTCCCTACAGACTGCCTGAGTAACTGTTTGTTTTCTATTAATTAGCATGTGTGTGTGTGTGTGGTACGTCTGGTTACTTTGGTTTCCTCATTTGCATGTATGTGTTTGCTTTGGGGTACTCATTTACAAATGTATCTGTGTATGCATGTGTGTGTGTGTGGATGTTTATGAATGCACATAGATTTTTCAGTGTTGATATTCTAATCCACTCTACTCCACTTCACATCCCAGCCAATCAGGTTAGAGGATTTTCTACTTTAATTTGGAACTTTCAAAGAAGTCACCAGATGTCTGAGTGTGTACTGTCGCAGATGGGCTGGCTGCCCTCATAGTTTGCACTTCATCGGTGCCCTTGAGGCACATCACCAATGTATACGAGGGATGTATATCAAACAGAACAATCTACAATATGTTGCTGTTGCTGCATCATGTACATTGCATTCAAAGTAAATACCTAAAATGAAAACACATTTTACTCGTTTAAAAACATAAGACAGTTGAATAAAACTCGGGGATGGTGTTTGATCAGTCAATTAAACATTTATGTCTTTCATTTCATTCATCCTATGTTGTGATAAGAATGTGAAACAGGTGTTCTCAAAATATTTAACCTTTATTTAACAAGTCATCTGCATCAGAGCTCCAGAATTTTTTCTGAGCAACACAATGCCTTTCTATCTTTCACCTATTATGACTCTCTATGACTGAGACTTGTTACAAGTTCAGCCAGCTATAATTAGTATTTTTTTGAGAATAATGTATCAAATGACAATTTGTCAACAATGTGACAACGGTCGCTGGTAATGCCTACGGGGAATTATCACCTGAATCTGCAGCTTTTACAGAGCTTCATAGAGAATTTGAGGTCATTGTTTAGCCGTGTGACCCACAACTGTTTTGGTTCACTCTCGCCTCTCTCATGTTGTTGTTTTTAGCTAAAGCAGGCAGCTGTTTTAACCCAAGAAAGCTCTAAAAACCCACTGGTCATTACCAGAACATGAGCAAAAATGTAAGGAATGGATTAAACATACAGCATTAGTTGCAAACGCACGCATAGCATGCCTGGCTAGATAGCTTATTACTACAGTAGTAACCATGTCTTACATCCACCACTGTGTAAAATATTATTAGCCAACTTCTTTTGTTTGTTTGCTGGGTTAGATTAAAACTAAAACTTATAAAATTGACTGTGACTGCAATTGATTGTGTTGATCCGTTGTACCATAATGTAGCCTGGCCCAACGGCGTTGGCAGGTTATTTTTCCGGGGCTTTAGCCCTGGATGTTTTGACTGTAGCCCTGAATGTAAGCAACAAAAATATCTTCCATGTTAATATATAATAATCTTCACGACATTTTGTTTGAAGTTTACGTAATGTGAACCACCGTTACTCAGACTGCCCGCATTTAGAGAGAGCACGAGAAGAGAGAGAGAGAGAAAGCGCATGGCTCACAGCTTCAGGGCTTGTCGCGACTTCTGTATTGCAAAATTGTAATTAGTATATTTAAATATAAATGTTGTCGGTCAGTGTCTAGTCAGTGTATTAACACAAATGGTTAACAGTCCCCGCACAGTAGTGAGAGAATATAATGACACCTGACGCTCTGTGTCCTGCTGTCTGTCTCTGTCCCCCTCGCTCTGAGACACTACTGTTTTACTGTCACCAGGATGCTTCATTTCCTCTAAAGCGGCTGTAAACTGGACTTTCTCAGAAG